>NW_007233666.1:0-13029 GCF_000164805.1 Carlito syrichta | reverse complement strand
ACACCAACACAGCAAGTACACAAAAAAACAAGATATGTGAAATCAAAAATTATGTTTATAATACATTAGAGCACAGTGGAAAGTAATGAAGACCAGATGACCTAAATTTCCAAGGAAGAAATAGGCTTTTGTAGATGAGCTGACATTCTCCAGTCATTTTGTTTCCTACTGATATTTTCCAGATTTCTTATTGACAGAGATTCTCATGCACAACAGGCAGGGAACTCCACTGGGGTAAAGACAGTGACTTGAAGCTGTCTTGTTAAATTTGACAAGAGTTCATCCTTTAACCACAGACTTCATTTTTCCTTAGGACATTTAATAAGCTCTAGAATGGAAAAACTGGCTTAGTGGATGAGTCAGAAAGACCAGTGAAATCTTGAACATTCACATGTATGTTCTTCCTGGACTGCTGCACTTGATTGTCCTTTTTCTATGTGTGCGACATGACACTTAGGACCCCCACTGCTGAATCTTCTGCTGATCTTCCCAACTTTGATTCAGCCTTCAACATACTCTATGTCTTATTAATTGGTCTCTCTTGAAGGACCATTTACTCCGTGGGAAACCAAATGAGACCAGTCATCTCCAAGTACACAATGAGGATATGATCAGTCTCTGGAAGCTTACTTTTAACTTACTGAGTTAAATAAGTATGTGTGATATGGCCTATGGTACTTTTTAGAGATCTTCACAAACCATTGCATCACTAAGGACCTAGAGTCCTGTGTGATGCATCACTTCCCCATGAACTCACAATGATACAAAATTCAACTCAGATTCATCCCAAGATATACATCAGAGCCTTTATCTGGTGTCATATCTCAATTTAACCTCACCAAAATCACCACTCAGCAAAGAAAAACCAGTAAGGTGTATATTGTGCCAATAACTGCCCTGTAACATGTGCTTCACATTTTCATTTACTTCCTCTACCAAGTCTTCACAGGTTCCCCCCAACCCACATGGCAGAAATTTTCTTACATAGTGTCCCGTATTTACCAAATTCTGTTGACTGTGGCGTACATTTCTAGGCTCTCTAATTAATCCATACTTGGTTCTTGATTGCATTTTAAAATGCAGAATTGAAATTTTAAAAAACACCATTTTTTATTTCAATCAGTTTTGACTGAGATTACTCAGAGTTTTTACAGTTGACCTTTATTATTAAATAAATTTCCTGAAGTCAATCTACTAGTGAAAAAACAAGAATGTAAATTGTTTTTCTTAGCTACTCTCCTGAGAGCAGTAGTATAACACTGTGCCTGCTCCAGTTCTAGAAAGAGAGAGACAAAAGTACTAAGAACTAATGAAATGCAACAGTGGAGGAGGAGAGAAAAAGTGACTTGCTATTACCAAATATCATCTTATTTAATATATACTAGTAACAGCTAACTCAAAATAATACTAAACAATGAACCAAAATTGTGTTGTCATGACTCAGTCTCAGTTGTGTGACTATTATGCTGAAAGAATGCAATTGACATATGTATGCAAGGAAGAGAGGATTAAGATGATCTTTCAAGCCAGTTCTTTCTTCATCATGTCTTCTGGCTCAGTGGGCACTTAGACCCCCTGCATTCGCCTGCAGACACTTCCAAGCTAAGATTGCTCCAGTTGATGGCATCTTATGTGTGGGACATGAGATGTAAACAGACAACCAGGGTCCAGCTGCAACCTAATAACCTGAGTTCTCCAGCATCTTCCTCTTACAAAAATTCAGAGAATATGTCCTGTCTGTGCCCAAGTGAAGAAACAAATGTGGACAGATAAGATAATAGAAAGATTTTTGGTTGGTGTTGTACCACTGTGTGGGAACATTGTTGAACCTTCTGGCAGTAATAATCTCAAACTCCCTTAACCTCCACCCTGCTGATTTTAAGCATGAAATCTGTCCTTTACCTGCTTGTACATACTTAGTTTGTCAGAAACTCCACAAAACCAGGACCCCAACAGATCAGAATCCATGGAGACTGGCTTGGCTTCTGCAGTCACTAATGCATTTAGGTGCTTCCATCACTTTCAAAGAGACTCTGAAGGAGATGGAAGCCAGCTCTCCAAGAATGATGGGCAGGGTGATTGGAATCTGGGTCACAACAATGTCCTTCTAGATCCTGAAAAAATTTCAGAAAAGTGTCAGGGTATATATAAACATTATGAGACATTTTCATAATTTCCCATCAGTTATTTATTCAATGCAATATAATAGTATTTGCATGTGATTTTGGATCACACATCACAAAAATCACTTTCTAAAAAGGACAGATATTGTTAAGAACCAGGGGCTTCCTTGTCCCATTTGCACTATTGTCCTCCATCTGTGTCAGAGTCTTCAACAGAGCACAGGTCCTTGTTCCTCCTGGAAACTTCCTCACTCTCACTTACTTAAACATCATATAACCCATCATGGAGGAAAATACATACCTATCTAACACATGGACAGAACACATATGGATGGGAGTGGGGTCCCCAGTGTTTATCCTCCCACCCAACTCTCTTTCTTCATCTATCTTCTATCATCACTGAGGACCTCAAACATTACCAGCCCTAGAAGCTGGGCAGGGAACCTCATTTTGAGAAACTGAATTGAGGAGTCTTGATCACTCAAGGCAAGGTTAGAGTTGAGCTTTTATCTCAGACTCAAAAAGAGGGTATTCTCTATAGGACAGTATGCAAAAACCCTGGTGGGTGAAGTGATGTGGAAAGAGTTAATAGTCCTAATTCTAAAAATGTATCTTTGTGTCATGTATGTTAAAAAATAAAATAAACCAGAAGCCAAAGATAGTCACTTCACATTACACAGAAATATTAAGAGTTTACAGGAAATGAAAGAATAATCTTCATGAGGTCCAGAATTGTAAGAACATGAAAATCAAAATAGTATTATCAAGTATTATCATTAATGGGTTATTAATATGTGAGACTCCCATGAGTTTTAACTTACTAAAAATTCAAAAATAACTTAGTGTAGGCAGCTCTTCATTCTTCTTCTGGTGAGAGTAATGGCCATTTGGCAGAGTACCCTGAGTGTCATCAGTGCCAAAGAGTGATGTCAGAACATACTAGAATTCCTTTCCTGTGAAATGAATAAGCACCCATGCAGTTATAGGAGTGCAGGAAAATGTAGTGGATGTTCCAGGAAGGACGTGGAAGTCAATTCCTTGAGGGTTGTGGAAATCCTGTAGTTCCCTGGTCCCTATCTGCACAGAAGAGGGACATGCACCCATTACTGAGGTCTCATGGCCTCTTCCTTAAAGATTCTGCAGTCAGCTCCATCTGTGCCACCTCATGTAAACGCGTCCTCTGGGCACTGCAGGTTCTTTTGCCACAATGAAAGATTGAGCCTCTTTGGGAGTTTTGTGGTTAGGGCCATCATACAATGCAGAGTTCAAGTGCGTGTCTGACTCACAGGACTATGTAAATCATCTCCAGGCTTCATATGGGTGATTGGGAGAGTAAAAATAAATTGAGTTTTGGTGAGATGTATATTCTTACTTGTGAATGTAGTCAGTAGATTTATTACTTTTGATGTACAAACTTTTGTAACTTTTACATGTTTTTATTTTAAAATTGTGGTGTACATTTCAGGGTTATGTATACAAATATTCACTGTGCAGGGACCCTGGTTAATGAGGTGTGCCTCCCTTCCCCAGGCAGATTCCCATTACTATCAATCCCACCTCCCTGCCCCCTCTCTCCTCTGCAGTTCCCTGCTACAGTCAATCCTTTTCTTACAGCATTGCAGTGGTTGTTCAAGATCCACTTATGTGTGGGAACATGTGATACTCAGATCTTTGTTTCTGTGAAAGATCACTCAGTATTAGAGATGCTGATTCCATCCAGCTTGCTGCGAAATTCATGATTTTTTTCTTCTATATGACTATATAATATTCCATTGTGTATATGTACCATTTTTTTTTATCCAGTCTTTTTTTGATGGGCAGCATGGTTGGTTCCATGTTCTTGCTATTGTAAACAATGCTGTGGTAAACATACATGTGCAGGTATCTTTTTTATAGAGTGATTTGAGTTCTTCCAGGTATAGTCCCTGTAGGGGGATTACAGGATGATATGGAAAGTCAAGATCAGGATATCTACTCATCAGACTCCTCCAGATGTTCTAGATGGTATATTCCCTGTAGGGAGATTGTGGGATCATATGGAAGGTCAAGATCAGGATATCTAATCATCAGGTTCCTCCAGATGTTCTATATAGTAGTCTTTTCCATGTCTCTTCTAGCTTCTGATGGCTGCAGATTTTCTGGATTTGTGACCTTATCAACTCAGTCTCTGTGGTCACATTCAGTTCTGCTCTACAATCTGTTTTAAATCTCTTTCTAATTTTCTTTCAGGAGGAAACTTGTGATTGTATCTAGGTCCCATTCAGCAGAAATTCAAAACATTCTCACTTTCCTAAGATACTTAATTTACATTTGCAAAGTACCTTTTACCATATCAGTTAGCCTAATAGCCTCCATGAAATAGGGATTAATATTTTGAACACCATACTCAATTGAGCAAACCAATACGGAGCCAGTTCTCACTTTATGCACATTTCTCTCCCCATCACTCTCTTCTCTGTATCTCTTTCTCTCTTCTCTCTCTGTTTCTCCCTCTTTGCTGCACACAAATCACATCACTTCGCCAAACTTATCCAGTGCCCCCCTGTGTCCAGGTTCTGAGCTTAGAGGTGCACACACAAAAGGACCTTGATCAAAGTTGCTTAAAGAGCTACGCTGTCCAACATTATCATGAAAAGGAAGAACACTCTACAGCCAAAGAGAGTCCTCAAGGAGATGTAAAATCAGCCAATAGGTATAGAAAAAGTGCTCAACATTATTAACTACCAGGGAAATTCAAATCACAGTCACAAAGAGAAAAAAGTAAGTGTTGTCTAGGGTGAGGGAAAAAAGAATCCTTATACGCCATTGGTGAAATGTAAATTGGCATTGCCATTTTAAAAAACAGTATAAAGGGCCTCCAGAATAATAAAAATAGAACTCCCATAAAATCCAGATATTCCTCTGTTGACAACATAACCAAAGAAAGGAAATGATCGTATATCTGCACTCCTATGTTTAAGATAGCATTATTCACAATAGCAAAGTTAGGGAGACAACCTAACTGTCCAAAACAATTGTATCAAATGATTATTAGGTAGTTATTTTATATGGAGTATATTTATGGCCTATATCTTAATTTCTATACATTTATAATTAAATTTGGAAATCATATTAATTATCAACTATCATATTCAAGGTGATCTGATTACCATAATTTCTTCAGTTATTTTATTCCTTCAGTTTCAAATTGTGTATGTGATTATTGTCACATGCATTTATTGATTGATGCAGATCTTAATGTTTGGTAACGTAATGCCAACATTTATGTCTCTATATTATAATGCAATTTAAAACATAAAAGAATTTCTACTTTCAATCAGGATGTAGTAAATTTTAGAGCATCAACAGAAAAGTTGCAGCACATGAACAAAGAAGGAAATAGGCAAATTAAAAAAAATCATATTTATAATAATTTAGAACACTATGGAAGAAACAAAGACCAGATGACTTCCAGTTCCAGAGAAAGAATAGGCTTTTGTAGTTGAGCTTATTTTCTCCTTTCTTTCTTTCTTTCTTTTTTTTTACTATTTTCATTTTTCAAATTTCATTCCAGCAGAGATTCTCATGTAACCCAGGCAGTGATACTTTACAGATGAAAAAAAATTCACATGATTCTTGGCACTTACATGGAGGTACTTTAAGGAACTGGACAAGAATTAAGCCTGTAACCCAACATGGAGTTTTTATTGGGACATTTGAGAAAGTCTCGAATGGAAAAATTGCCTGAGTGGAAGATCCAAAAAGACCAGTGAAACCTCCAACATTCTCATGGGATTTCCTCTCTTACTGCTGCACTTGATTGTCCTGAGGCATGCCTCTTGGGACACCCACCACCACATCTTCCCTGACCTTTCCAGTCCTAGTTTAGCCATCTTGTCAACATATTCATCATATTAGCTAAACCACCATCATATTAACTATATGACTACTTTCTCCAATGGGAGACTAAGTGAGACCAATCATATTCAGGTTTGTAATGGGGATAGATTTAACTATTGAAAGTCTACTTATGCCTGACTTGATTAAATAAGAATGTGTGATATGACTTATGGTGCATTTGGACAGGAACTTTGCAAACCATTGAGGCACTAAAGATCTAGATCCCTTCATGATTTACCAATTCCCCATGAGCTCTCAGTGGCATGAAGACACCACAACCTTGAGCTCCAAACAGGAATCCCTTGATTCGGTTCCATGGTTCTTTCTAAGAAATTCATAACAGCTTTTATCTGGAATCATGTTTCAACCAACTCACCCAAAATCCACCCAACAAAGTTCAACCACGGAACTGGGTACTGTGGGGACAACTGACCTCTATGATATGCTTCACAGTCTGGTTTACTTCGTCTGCCCAAAAGTCTTCATAGTCTTCTTTTTTACATAGTATCTTGAATGTATCAAAATTGATTTACAAAGTATCTTGTATGTATCAAAATTCTACTGAGTGTAGCATGCATTATTATTTTCTATGCCCAAGACTTGGATCTTGGTTCTATTTTAAAATGCAACATTGGAATTCAGAAAACACCTTTTATTTTATTGCAATAAATTTGAATAAGAATAATCAAAGACTTTTGACATTTCACTTTTATTATTTAACAAAGTTATTGAAGTTTATCTACTAGTCAAAAACAAACAAGCAAAAGTAAACAAAACCAAAAACCAAGAATGTAAATTATTTTTCTTGGCTACTCTCTTGAGAGCAGTATAATAATACCCTTTTTCTCCTCCAATTCTAGTGAGAGATAAGTGTGAAGAACTAGTGAAAATGAAAGTGAAAATTTTTTTCAAAAACAAATAATAAATAAAGTTTTCTCTATATACAATTAAAAAATAAAAGGACATAAAAGTGGAGAATGGGAGAAAGAATTTCTTATCATCAGTTGGACCCATGTACTCACATCTATAATCCCAGCACTTTGGGAAACCGAGGTGAAAGGAGAGCCTGAGCTCACTGGTTTGAGACCAGTCTGGGCAACTTGGCAAGACCTCATCTCTACAATAAATTAGGTTGGCTTGGTGGCACATGCCTGTAGTTCCAGCTACTTGGAAGGCTGAGGCAGAAGGATCTCCTGAACCCAGCAGGTCGAGTCTGCGGTGACCATGAGTTTGCCACTACATTCCAGCCTGGGTGACAGAGTGACTCCAACTCACAAAAGAAAAAAGAAAAAAAAAAGAATGTCTTAGCATCACCAAATATTACCCTGCTGAATACATGCAAATAACTAAGAAGCCAAAAAATTACAAAAATCTATCAAGATTGTGTTGTCATGAATCAGTCTCAGTTAGGTGACTGCTAAGCTGAATGAGTATAAATGACAAATGTATGCAAGTGAGAGAGTGAGGGGACTAGAATGAACTTTCAAGACAGCCTTCCCTTCATCTTGTCTTTTTTCTCAGAAGGAACATGGATGTCTACATTTTCCTGCAGCTTCTGCCATGCTAAGCTTGCTACAGCTGTTGAGGTCTTAAGAGTAGTATTTAAGATGTAACCAGGCACCCATTGTGCAGTTACACTGGGTTCTCTAGCATCTCCCTCTAACTATTACAAAGATTAAAAAAACATATCTAGTCTGATTCCCAGGGAAGAAACTAATTTGGGAAGACTGGGAAATCCAAGTAGGAAGAATTGTGTTTGGGGTTGTACCATTGTGGAGAGATATTGTAGAACTTGTTAGTGGTCATAATCTCCAACAATCTGAACCGTCATCTGCTGATTTTTAGCATTGCTCATTTAGCATATCTCATTGACCCCCTGCAACTAAATCTGTATGGGACACTAGAAAACCAGAAACCCTATAGATCTGGAGCCATGGAAACTGGCTTGACTTATGCAGGTGCCAATGAAAATAGATGTTTTTATGACTGTTTGGAGGGTCTGACTAGACCTGCAGGCAGGCTCTCCCAAGGCCTGGAGAGTGGACTCTGGGTCATCACAACATGCCCTCTGGATTCTGAAATATTGAGGTAAAAGTGCAAGGTTGTTTAGAAACATTTTCATCATTTCCCTTCAATTACTTATTTAATGTTAAATAATTGTGTGTATATGTGAGTTTTATTTGCACAACAAAAAATTATAAATTTCAAAAGAAAACATATTTTCAAGGTAGAAGGGGCCTCTAGAAGTCACTTACACCATTCTCTTTTATCTATGTCTTTACTAGAGCATGTGTCATTGTTCCTTCTGGCATAAGTTCTTTCACGTTGAAACATCACATGCCTTCTCTAGGATGACAATGCATGCACATCTAACATGTAGACAGAATTAATATTAAAAGCCTTGGGACTGACAGAATTCACTTTCAAATCCCTTTCTATTCCTTGTCATCTTTGTGTCTTTATAAGAGACCCTGAGCATTACCAACTCCAGGAGCTGGGCAGGGAATTTTATTTTGAGAAGTGGAACTGAGGAGTCCTGATCAGTCAAAGCAAGGTCAGACTTGAACTTTTATCTCAAATTCACAAGGAATGGTCCTTCCTAGAGGACAGTATGCAAATCTCCCTGTGAGAGTAGTGTCATGGAAAGAGCCAGTGTACAATATTCCTAAATATAAAAATGTATCTTTGTGTTGAGTATGCTAACAAACCATGACATGGCACCATACAAACAAATAAAATAAACCAGCAACCAAAACTAGCCACTTCACATTATACAGAAATACTAAGTTTTTGCTTTAGAATCTGCCATATTCCACAAGCTCACAAAAGTCAATCTGAAGACTCAAATTCAGGATTCCTACCAGTTTTCCTGAACTAGCTGTCACTGAGGGCAGCTTGTGTAGAATGCTCTTTGTACCATCTCCATGGAGTGGGAAGCTAAGTAGCGAAAAGGAGGAGGAGGTTGGGAAAGTTGAAAATTACCACTTTCTGAACATTGACAAATATATCCTTTTAAAATACAAAAAGAAACCCCTACTAATCTAAAAATGCATTCAGCATGTGTTACCACAAATCTGTGCTAATTTCCTGGTTGTTATGCTGTTTAAGTCTTATTGATAATTGTAAGCAAGAAAGGGAGTGTAGAATGAACTTTTTTTTATCGCTCCCTTCAGTCATATCTGTATACATTGAAGGCAACTGGATCATCTTTATTTTTCTGTGTTTATGTCATACCAAGGTTGTTGAAGCTAATGGGAACAATAATGAATTTTGCCTGTCATGTAGCCAAGAAACCCAAGGGACAGGGCTCTTAGATACAACCCATTGCCCTGATTTCTCCAACATCTTCATATTGTACATACGAACATTCTACTAAGCTGCTACTTAGATAAAAAACACATGTGAACAGCTGGGCCACCACAAGCAGGGAGGTTTGTGTTCAGGGCTGTAACAGTGTGGGAGGAGCATGTATAGCTTGCATGCAGTAATAAACCCCAACATCTTCAGCCTCCACCCTGTTAATTTTCAGTGTGAAATCAGTGCCTGACCCACTGCCACTGAACCTGTCTGGGACCCCAGAGGCCCGTCTGGAAGCCAAATAGATCAGGAGCTGTGGAGACTGGCCTGGCTTCTGCAGGAACCAGTCCAAATGGTTATTTCCATTACTATGTTGGAGGCTCTGACTAGACCTGCAGGAGATGGAAGCCAGCTCTCCAAGGGTGATAGGGAGAGAGAGTGGAGTCTGGGTCATCACAACATCCACACTGTTTCCTGAAATATGAGAGAGAAGTACAAATTTATTTATAATCCTTAAGAGCAGTTTAAAAAATAACATTCTTCTATTATTTATTTTAGGCAAATCAGTTTTAATAATTTTTATTCAGACCCTAATAATGTCTAATTATAAAAATGAACAGATGTTTCCAGTGCACAAAACATCCTCTAGAGATCCCTTACACAATTTCCCTCTTTCTGTGTCAACATCTTCACCAGAACACAAGTCTTTGCTTGTTCTCAAATATTCCTCACTCTCACAGTTGTAAATGTCATATCCCCCATCACTGAGGGCATAATGGGCATATCCAACACATGGACAGAACACACACATGATAGGCAGTGACAACCAGAGAGTTCACCCTCCTACTCCATTCTTCTTCCTCATTTCCCTCTGTCCTTACCAGGGACCCAGAGCATCAGGAGTCCCAGGAGCTGAGCGGTGAACCTCATTTTGAGAAGTAAAACTGAGGAGACCCGATCGTGAGGAAAGGGTTAGAGCTGAGCTTTTATCTCAGACTCCCAAGGGATCATTCTCCTTACAAGGGCATTATGCAAATCCACTGCTGGGTGCAGTGATGTGGAAAGAAAAAACAGGAGGCTATAATCGAAAGGGGCTATCCTGTGAGAAAAATATCTTATGTGCTTGAGAAAAAAAACTAGTGAGGGAAAGAAAAAAAGTAACATACTTAAACATTTTCTTCTGTTTACTGCCAGTTTTTAAAATTCCATAACAATTTCTTAGTGTAAGTTATACTTGTCATTAGTATAATTTAGTTTTCACAAATATTTGGTGATTCTTATTTTTTGTTCTTGCTTTCTGAAAAGGTCTTGGTATTTTTAATTTTCAAATTAAGATAAAACATTCACCATATAAAGGACAAAAACATAATTTTGAAATGATCAAAAGTGTATGTATATTCATTCTCTAAGTAACAAATATAAATGATTTCACATTATCCAGAAGCTTTCTTCATTAAGGTCAGTGTCGCCTCTCCCAGCCTTCTAAGGGAACTGCTACTTTGACATCATAGTAATTTGGTTTTCATAAACTCAAATGTCAGATGAATTGAGGGAAACATTTTATAAAGATTTCTAACTCCTTCCCTGTTTCTTTTGTGTTTTTGAGGTGTTTCTTTGATTGTATAGATAAAGTAACTCTCTGTTGTCACTTTATGTGGTTCTGAAAGATTTCTTTTTTAATTTCTTGTAGGAAATATCTATTAGTCATGACTTCCTTCATTTTTTAATTCTGCCTTATTTTATATTGTCTTCTAATTTGAAAAGATAGTACTTCAGAATACAAAATTAATCTTGTATGATACTGTATATATGTTTATTATAATATATTTTTCATAGAATTTAAAGCTACTAAATTCTGTTGTCTAATAAAGAGGATTGGAAGAGTAAATTATGTTCACTCTAAAGTGATAAAAGCTTCCATGATGGCCATTTGCCACTGAAATGTTGGGAAAAAAAAGGAAGACTAGGAAATATTAAAACAGGATGGTGTCCATCAGTGGATAAGTGTTACTGACACAATTATTTGCACAAATGAATACAATTATCAATCACATGGACTACTTCAAAAGTCAAGTGATGTGGTACAGAATTCACTGAGCTACTCCTAAGTGGGGAGGCTCAGATATTGTTGGTACTATGCCTGGATTCCCCCAGTTGAGACCTCATTTCCAAGAATCTAAAATTCTTAGGACCCCAGTTGAAGAACATGTGACTAACACTGAGCTGGTACTTCTTTCTTAAAATAATTATTTTTCCAAGTTTTTCATTTCTGATTTAAGTTGGATTGTCTTTTCATCGTTATGAAAGAAAATATATCAGAGAGGGTAGAGGGTGGAGAGGGGATATCAAAGAATGTATATGAACCATACATTGCTGAAGAGAGTTGGTCTGACTTGGACTTTTGGAGAAAAATACTTAGGAAAAAATGTTTAAGGACATCACAAATTTTAATAAATCCAATATTAACAACTTGGAAATTCTTAAACAGATGCCCTCAAATGACCAGGCCTCACTTTGGAAACCGAATCCTCTCTCCTGTTCTTTATTAGATAGACCCTCTCACGCACAATTCTTTGCAGTATGTATTTCTGCAGTATGTATTTCTTATTCATTTCCACAGATTTAAACACTACATTGGGGACAGTATATCATAGAGGAAACTGGTTCAGCTAACCACCCTGGAGTTTGTTATTTCTCCATTTCCATAGGTGTTATGTGTCCTATGGTTATGTGGTCTGCTAGATGAATGAGCAGCAGCATGAGGTATAAAAAGTATCGATTGCTGAATGAAATGGGTGATCTCTGCCAAGGAATAAAGAAGAGGTGGTAATAAAAATCATCCAATAAATCTATCCATCATCATCATTTATATGTAATATTGGTCCAATCTCCAGGCCTTTTTTTTTTCAAGAGGCACACAGAGTTCTTTGTGAGATAAATGTTGTACATTTACTACCTCTTGTGATCAAATGTGTAAGATATCCTGAGGTTTGTTTTTTTTTCCTGCTAAATAAAAAGGCCACATCAAGAATAATTGTAAATTTTTGCACATGTTTATAGATATTTTATGCCTGATATCTATGACAAATCATAATTGGTTCCCAGGTACTGTTCAAGAGTGTGGTCATATTACACAGTGATACATTCCTCCTTCTATCCTATAGGACTCCTTCAGCTCTCCTAGGGTGTATTGGATTGACAGGGGTGAGGGATACACAGAAAACTGGGTTTTGTGCTCTCAGTTATAGTTAGATTTTATCATCATTTTATTCAGCAATTTCATGAGGGCATAGTGGAGCTGTCAACTGATTGTGGAGGGAGGGACATTCTCTTTTATCATTCCTAAACCAAATACATCCTAGATTTTTATGAAAGATTAAACCAATATTTACACAAAGGTTAAACGTGTTACTTCAAATGTGCATTGAGATTGAAGTCAGGGAGTAATGCCTTCTTTGTTCTCGATTCCACAAAAGGCAATGACACTTGCATCATTTATAGCTTGGCAAATGTCCCTAGTATATGTAACTTATCACTCAGCTATTCTTCCTCAGTACTCTCTCAATCCTTTTTTTTTTTGAGTTGGAGTCTCACTCTGTCGCCCATACTGGAATGCAGTGGCCGCTCCCGGCCACCGCAGCCTCGCCTGCTGGGATTCGGCGATCCTTCTGCCTCAGCCTTCTGAGTAGTCGGAATTACAGGCATGCGCTACCACGCCCAGCTGATTTTT
>NW_007233665.1:68482-135268 GCF_000164805.1 Carlito syrichta | reverse complement strand
TTAAAGGTTGTTTTGTCTGATACTAAGATTGCAACTCCTGCCTTCTTTTGTGATCCGTTTGCCTGGAAACTCATTTTCCATCCTTTAACTTTGAGTCTATGTGTATCCCTTGTGGTGAGATGACTCTCCTGGATGCAGCAAATGATTGGGTCATGATTTCTTATCCAGTTTGCCATTCTGTGTCTTTTCAGTGGTGCATTTAGTCCATTCAAATTCAGGCTGATTATTGAAATGTGATTGTTTCTCCCTGTCATGAGGTTCTTATAAAGTTTTTTCCTTGCGTGTTTTCTTTTGACTTTGGGATTAATGTGTGTGTGTTTTCAAGTTTCTTGTTGCACTGTGTTCTCTGTTGATTCTGTGCTCTGCTATTCTCTTGGGAAGTGTGTGGTCATTCTTTTTTTTTCTTTCTTCTGTGCTTAGTACCTTTTTAAGTATCTCTGGTAGAACTGGTCTGGAAGCTGCATAATCTGTTAGGGATTGGATGTCTGGGAAGGATTTTAATTCTCCATCACTGATGAAGATGAGCTTGACTGGATAGGATATTCTTGGTTGAAATTGTTTTTCTATGAGGAGTTGAATATAGGGCTGCAGTCCCTTCTTGCTTGTATTGTTTCTGCTGATAAGTCTGCTGCTATTTTGATTGGTTTTCCCCTGGTAGTTAGTCTGACCTTTCTCTCTTTTTGCCTTTAGGATTTTTTCCTTTGTGACTACTTTGTGTAGGCAAATTACTATGTGTCTAGGGGTTGGTCTTCTCATTTGATGTCTTGTAGGGGTTCTCTGTATCTCTTGTTCTTGGCTGGTCACATCTCTGGTGAGATGGGGTAAGTTTTCTTGGATTACCTCCTGGGATACTTGCTCCAAGTTGTTCTCTATTTCCCTTTTTTCTTCTGGGATACCAATCAGGCATAGATTCAGCCTCTTGATAAAATCGCACATCTCTTGTAGGCTTTGTTCTTTCTTTCTGAGGCTTCTTTTTAAGTTCTTTACAGATTGGGTTAATTCCATGTTCTGGTCTTCAAGTTTCGAGATTCTTTCTTCAGCTAGATTAATTCTGCTTTCCATGCTTGTCATCTTGTTATTTATTTCCTGAATGAAATTTTTTATTGTCAAAATCTCTGTTACAAGTTCTTTTAGTGTTGTATCTTGTCTTTCTTGAGTCTTATTCACTCTTTCCATCCATTCCCTCATTCCTGTTGTATTCTGGAGATAGTTGTTGCTGACTTCCATTATGTGGGCACCAAGGTCTGATTTTTCAGGTTTGTCTTTGGTACACTTGAAATTGCCTGAGGTCTTCCTTTGGTTTTTCCTCATTTGTGACAGATTTCTTGTTTTTCTCTTTAGTTATGTTATTCAGTGTCAGTGGGAGAGGCCTTCCCTTCAGATATTTGCTTAATCTTCTGTTCTTCCCTGATCCAGGCTCTGGATTTGTTCTATTTTGAAATAGGATGGTGGATAGGAAGCTTTGCTGTCTCTTGTAGTTTTTGAAATTCAAATAAAGTAGGGGATGGGGGTGCTAGGAATCACAGACTACTTGAAAATTAAGATGTTCACTTATTGTGGTATGTGTTCCCTGAGACCCACTCCCCACCACCTCTCTATATGATGATGCAAAGAAGAAACCAATGCAAAAGCAATTGAATACATACATACCCCCAAACAAACTGCAATAACAACAAAAAGAAACAAAACAAACAACAACAATAAAACCTCCCCAAGAAAATGAAACATCCATACATATGCTTAGCACAAAGTGAATAGAGAAGAAAAACAGAAAGACTGGAAGGGGGAGAAAAAGGGATTCAGGTTGAACCCTCACACAGATATTGACACACACTTTAAACTATGAAAAATGAATATTAAAAAACCCCAGAAGAGCAAGAGAGCAAAAACCAACAACAACAACAAAATCAAAAGATGAACACTCAGTCATTCACATACACAGAAACAGAAAATGACAAATAAAAGAAGAAAGAAACAGAAAAAGAAAAAAAACTTGAGGGGGGATGCAGATCAAACCTTCACATATACATTCATACACAAAGTAAAAATATTTTTAAAATAGATGAACTAACAAACAAACAGTCAAAAAAATTGTTTTAATTATAAGAGAATTGAAAACTTATTAAAAAACCACAAAACCCTGCCCTCTTGTTGCTGGCTCTGAAATTGTTCCTCTAATCAGTTCTCTCCTGCAGAGCCACCTCTTTCACTCTCTCCTCGGGGATGAAGCAGGGAAGTAGGAGAGGCAGTGGAGGTGGGTGGGGCTGCAGTCCTCCCCTCCCACTCTCGTATGGTAAGGGAGATCTTCTCTCTTGGGAAGGTATGGGATTGTCTCTTTCCCACGTATGTACTCTCACCAGGCATGCCCCAGCCAGGCCTATCCTGGAATGGAGTTCTCCCATTGCAACTGATGGCCAGGTTTCACCTGGGTTTGTCCCTCTCAGTCATGGCCCAGCTGTGTGGGTCTGACTTTCAGAGGATTGCTAGGGATGAGGGGGTTTGGTTCAGCCCCAGACTCACCACTGATCTTTTTGGAGTTCTTCCTTGTCCTTTTCTGGCCACACTCTTTGTCCCATGTCTGGATCAGGGTAGGGGGTGGGGCGCTTGGAACTCAGCACTCATCAGGTCCCTCTGAAGTTTGTGCTGTCAGAATATTCCCTCTGGGCCACGATCAGTCCCTAGCTGATCCACCAGTCACAGAGATCGGGTCTGTTGCTTTGTGGTGAGCAAATTGGAGCACGTTCCTGCCCCACCTTCAAGATGGTGGTGGGGTACCTCTCTTGTCCTCTTCTGTGGGCACTTGCCTCTGTACTCCCTCCACAGCCCCTGCCAGAGCTCAGCCAGGTGCTGAAGTGGTGAGGCAAAGCCAGGAGCCAGCAGTTCCTCTCCTGCTTCAATGGTGAGGGAGAGCCTGGGGCGGTAGTTTATCCCCACTGTTTTTTCAAAGGAAAACTTCTGTCCATTAAAAAAAAACAATGGTGCTCAGCTTCTGTGACCTGGGAAGAACCAGGGACAAAGTAGAGAAGCTGCAGCACCAGCCTTTGCACCAGGGACCTGGCCACCCTCTCACAAGTCCCACTTAGAGAGGGTGGCCAGCATTTTCTTCCCAGGGAGAGTTTGCTAATTTAAAAAAAAAGAAAAAGAAAATGGCACTCGGCTTCTGTGTCCTGGGAGTGGCTAGGGTCCAAGCCCAGCCACTGTGACACCAGCCGCTGCACCAGGAGAGCCCTGGCCACTAGCTCCCTAGACCTCACTCAGTCAGCCACTCACACGCCCACTTGCTCACAGCATGTACACAAAATTTTCCATACACTCACTCACTCACATGGGGACTCACATAGTACAACTGGCCCAGCTGCCCTCTTCCTGACTCCTAGGATTTTTTTTCCAACCAAACCCAGATCGAAAACACAGTATTGGTAGGATTTGAAACATGCATATACACAGAGCCAACTTTCTGTATTTCTGGGTTCTGCAGAGGCAACTGTGGGACTTGAGTATGCACACATTTTGGTGTATGTAATTTGTTTAGGAGCACTGAAAACAATCCCCTGTGTATACCGAGGGACAACTGTACTTTATTGCTTAACAATGCTAACGATCATCTGAGCTTTCAGTGAGTCCTAATCCTTTTGCTGGTGGAGGGTCTTGCCTCCATGTTGATGGCTGCTGACAAATTAGTGATGGTTGCTGAAACTTGGGGTGCAATTTCATAAAAGTGATCTTGCATAATCCTAATTCATGGATAAAATGGTTGTAATATAGTATTTAATCATCTCCTTCCCACTACATTTCTATCATTTATTGCAGTTTTATTATTTCCTAGGCACCAGGCTTTAGCACTTTCTATTTTTTACCTTTCACTTTCTCTTATTCTTCTTTCTCAATCTCTCTCTGCCTGCCTGCCTGCCTTCATTCCTTCTTCCCATTCATCATCCATCTGCTGAGCATCTACTTAGTGCTTGGAATTATTATCCATGCTGGGAATACATAATGAACAGGAAATATAAGATCTGTACCCTTAAGGAGTTTCTGTTCCAGTGTTGAGCTAGTAGTGACATGCACTAAAGAAATAAAGAAGAATACATCAGACTGTGATCAAAATGGAATAGTGTAATATGACAGTGAATGACTTTGGAGTTATAGAATTCTTCCAGTCACCATTTAAGTTGAGTATTATCCTAATTTTACAGTCCAATAAACCAAAGACTAGAGAATTTTAAACACCAGTATAGTGTTACTTAGGAAAGCTAGGATTTACACTCAAGTCTGTGTGACTTTACAGCCCATTATATGTTAAAACATTTTGCTATACAATTTCCCAGATGTTTATAATGTAATTTGATCTTAAATTTTAAACAATAGACCTAGCCAACTCTGGCCCTGTTGTAGTAACCTAAGTTCTAGGCCTGCATGAGTTCTGTTTTCCTCATTCCCTCTGTCTCATCAAAACCTAGGAACTCTATGCCTCATTCTTGCTACATGCCCACTAATAAACTGGATAAATTAAGTTCTCCCATGACACCAACATAATCGCTTTGTATGTTCCTTGGCTCTGCCCACTGGTATTACTATACACTTTTCCATTTAATGGAATCCTTTAATGCCTTAATCTAGCAAGCAAAAATGTATGGTTTAGGAGTGTGTGTGTGTGTGTGTTAGAATGTATATGAATGTCAAGGTGCTATTAAGGGTAAATATTATGAGAAGCTGAAGAGTGGAGAAAAACATTTTACTTGAAGGGATCTTTCTTTGCTTCTTAAGAAATAATATTTAAATGCTACTCCATCTGGTGGCAACAATGCTAATTATGAGTTATGAAGAACAACTAAAGTGATTATAACACATTTATATATGTTTTGAGATACAAAATGCTTAATGATTACAAACTTCATTAACAGATTCTCTTGAGGCACTGATATTTACTTATATTTATTTGAATTGTAAAGCTAGTTACTTATTAAAATGCTAAAAATAGATTTTTTAAAAATTGCTGTTAATATATACTCAGTGACTTGCTATTTGAAAAATAAGAGGTCAATCATTGGTTTTCTTTTTCCAGATTTAAAATCTTCATTATTAAAACACATAAAATATCACACAAGCAAAAAGCTTTGTGCCTTCATTAACCATTTATTCTTTAATGTTTAGCTAGGTTTACAAAGATCATTTTGGTACTGGCTTGCCCATTAGAAGCTCACAATTTAATGTGGAAAGGAATATAAGGAAATATAAGATATGTAAAATAAGTAGTACAATGTGTTGAGTACTTGGCAAGGCAGTAGAGAATAGTGATTAAGGTCACAGACTTTAAAGTACTAGGTACATTTCCTGTCCTCTCACATGGCAGCTCTTAAACCTCGGGTAAGTTAGCAACCTCTTTTTTATGTCAGTTTACTCCTCTGGAAAAGGGATATAATAATATATCTAATCTCCTGGAGTTGTGATGAAGAGTAAAAATGTGTGGAATGTTTGCAGAATTCTTGTGGCAATTAATAGGTTGCAGAAGGTGTTCAGTAAATGTTGGCTGTTAGTAAGGGTGTGCATAGATATGACAGTAGCAAAAAAAAAAAATCAGAATGCTTAAGACTACCTTGGGTGATCTGGAAAGACTTCAAAGAAGTGACAAGAATCTTGAAAACTGAATTTTGCCGGTCAGGCTGATAGGAGATAAGAGGGATAGTCCAGGAAGAATAATATTTATATACAGAGATATTAGAGAACACATGCACATTTAGGGAAACTCAAATATTTCAGTGGGAATTCTGAAAAACCTGTCTGAGCATTTTGGACTTTATCCTATAGGCAGATAAGATAAATTGTTGAGCTAACTAAAGATGTTAGACATATGGTCTGGCACTATAGAAGTAGGTTTGTAAGTCATTCACTCACTCATTCAGTTTTTGTTTTGTTTTTATAAGGGTGCATTAACTTCCTAGGCATTGTTTACATGTAGTGAACAAAACAAGCATCATCTGTGATTCTGTGGATAGAGTTCATAATCTTATGGGAGTACAGAAAAGTGAGAAAATAAATTAATAGTTTAAATAGTCCTAAGTGCTATGAAGGAAAGGAACAAAGTACAGTGAGAAGGTTAGTAGGGTTGGAGAGATGATGGATTTGAGGAGAATCTGTTTATATGGGACTCTTTCTGCAGACTTATGTGAGTCTTCAAGGACAACCAGGAGGGGGAGTAGGAATAATAGGATTAGGAAACGAGGATCTCAGGAAGAGAAAACCACATCTGTGAAGGTGCCATAGTATGAAGAAGCTTGCAGTGTCCTAGGAACTGAAGGAGGCCAGCATGGATAGAGAACAGTGACAGAGTGGAAAGTGGAGAGGTGAGTTGAAGAGGTCGGTCACAGTAGTTAGTCATCCGGAAACATATGGGCCATAATGAAGTGTTATTTTAATTGAAGTGTGATCAGAAGCCACTCAAGGATTTGAAGCAGGGGGATCGATGGTCCTTCTATTGAAATCTCATGTATTGATGGCCCTACTTATTGATTATTAAACAATTTCTCCAGCTGCTCTGTGGAGAATAGATTAGTAAAGGACAAGTGTAAAAGTGGGAGAAATGACCAGAAGTCTATTGAATTAGTCTAGGTAAGAGATACTGATGGTAGTGCAGATGGAGATTATCTAAATTTGAGATACATTTGGAAGTAGATCTAATAGGACTAATGAATTTGATGTGAGAGGTGAGGAAAAAGAAAGAAAAATCAAAGTTGAGTTTCTCAGGTCTGCAGCTTGGGTAACTGGGTGAAGAGTGATATTTTCTATTAGAATTAGAAAAATAGGAAACACTGGGAAGAGAGTGCTTTGAAGGATGGGGGAAGGAAAAGTCAAGAGTCCCATTTTGGAACAAAGATTAATAAACTTTGCAAAAAAAACTCCATAGAGTATCTCTAATTAAATTTGAATTTCAGATAAATGATAAATAATGTTTTAGTACAAGTGTGTGCTAAATATTACATAAGACATGCTCATACTAAGACATTATTTGTTGTTTATCTGGAATTCAAACTTGCCTGAACATCATGTATTTTATCTAGCAATCCTAATGATTATCATACTTATGAAACATAAAAGTAGAAACGTCAAATGGACAGGTAAGATATATGAGCTGGAAGCTGAGTGGAGGAGTTGTCACCAGAGCTATAAATGAGGAATCATGAGCATTAAAATATGGAAATTTCAGCAGTTAGAATGAATGAGATCATCCACATGGGAAATGTAGAAAGGAAAAAAAAAGAGGAAGAATGCCCAAGACTGAGTTCTTCAACATTTTGAAGTAAAGTAAAATGCAAGAACCCTTTGAATAATTGAGGAGTGGCCAAAGAGAGTAGAGGGAAGCCAGATCATTGCCATTTTACAGAATCCAGGAGAGACAGTATTTATTAAAAGGGGAAAGCAATCAGCTATCAGGGAGACTACTGAGAATAGAATGAGGGTAAAAAGGATGCAGTGGATTTGGCAACACAGAAGTTTTTGGCAGTCTTAGCAGATACTTTTATATCATGGTTGAGGATGTAGAAGAAGTACTTGTACCCCAAACTGCTGGGAATCCTACTTGGGAAGGAGCAGAAACAGCATGTTGGCTAGATAGTGATAACTGAAAACATTAGAGTCTGAGCTCTTTCAGGGGAGTGTTTAGAGCAGGTAAATAAGACATTTAAAAAGAAAGAGGCAAAGACAATGGAGGAATGAGAGGTATGTTCCTGCCCTAATAGAGGAGTTTCATAGAGACAAGGAGAAGGAGATTCAAAATAGAGGGAGTTGTTAACAGCAGTAGATGATGCAGAACAACCAAGAAGAATGAAGCCTAAAGTAGCATATTGCTATACCCATGCCACACTGTGTCAATATAGTTTTACTGGGATAAAAGTGTTTGATAGCTGGTACTCCTAATCTTCAAACTCTCTTAAATATTCTTAGTCTTTTCCTTATAACATTTAGGGAAAGCTTGTCAAACTCAGAGCAAAAATCCTATTGGAAGGCTGGGCTCGGTGGCTCAGCCTGTAATCCCACGCTTTGGGAGGCCGAGGTGAGTGGATTGTGTGAGCCCGCAGGTTCGAGACCTACCTGGGCAACTTGGCGAGACTTCATCTCTACAATAACTCAAAAAAAAAATTCCTATTGGAATTTTGATTGGGATTGCATTTATAGTGCAAGAATAACTGTCTCTTAATATGAAAAAATACAATATCAGATCATACCCTAACAACATTTGCAATAAATTCCAAGTGGAAAAATATCTATTAGATTTGATGCTTATGAAGTTATTGAAAATTTGTGTTTCAGCAGTTTGTAAGCAGTGTCTTCTGAAAGGAGCAGAAAAAAGTCTGATTGCAATGGGCTTGGAGACAGATTGGAGGTAGACAAGTAGAGAATGCACATATATATAACATTCCTTCCAGAAGCTTAACTCTAAAACAGCAGAAAGAACACATGGCCAAATGGCCAAAGAAGAGCCTGACAGTTGAGAGAATTTTATTTTTAGTGATGGAAACTTATTTATAAATTGTCAGAAAAAAAGAGAAAAACAAGTTGAAAATACAGGAGAAATAATGGAGTAATCGATGGAACAGAGAATCACGAACAACAGAAGGAAATAGGATCCTGGGTACAGGTAGAGCTACCCGCATTGTAGTACAGGAGAATTTTTAAATTTCGTCTGTAACTAAAGAAACAGTGAAGCTGATGAGGCAGATACCAAGGATTTTGAATTGAGACAGCAAAGTTAAAGAAATTCTAGCTTTAATTTTTTGACTGGGTTTTGAAAAAAACGGTCATTTACTGAGTGTTCTTGGCTCGAGTGGGGTAGAGACTTGAGAAGATTGCTGAAAGTTTGGTTTCACTACCGTGGGGGAAGAAAGAAGAAGTCCAAGTGCACATAAAAGGATTGCTGAGAGCTCAGATCAAGTTAGATAGCACAGAGTTTTCTCTGAAGTTCTGTTGAGAGGAGGAAAGACAGAAAGTTGAAAAGATATAAAGTGTTAGCATAGGTAGTTATGTTAACTGAATGGTATCATCTGATAAACTGCAAATAATTTGCAAGTGGCACTTTGCCTTATGTCCACTTGATTTTTCTCAAAGTGGATTTGCAAAGTATTAATTCTCCAAGTTTCTCAGTGCATTTACAGCATTAATATGTGTGACCATTAATTAATTTTAGAGAAATCCCCAGGAGGGAGATAAATAACAGTAATTAGCATCATCAGTTACAAATGGAAAAATTGATGCCTAAAGATACTCCTGAGGTCACACTGCAAACCACTGTTTACTCATAATGAAATGAGCATCCTCCAAATTCACTGAAAGAAGCACACATTATATGACATTAGTAGGAATATTATCATTGCATGGCATTTTGAGCCAGTCCTGTCATAGGAGCTCATAATATAGCTTACACATAGGTCCATCCTAGGTAAAATAAAGCCAGGGATTTATTTCTTGCATCTTATTTCCCAATACTGCAAACCGTGGCCTATTTCATGTTTTGAAATAAAACACAAAATGAGGAAGAATGTTTTATGATATGTGGAAATTATGTAAAATTCAAATTTCAGTGACTATAAACAATGTTTTATTGGAATACATCCACATTTGTTTGTCTACATGTTGCCTCTGGCTGATTTCATGCAACAGTGGCAGAATTGAATAGTTGTGACAGAGACAGTATGACCTGGAAAGGCTAAAATTATTTACTAACTGACTTTATAGAGAAAGTTTCCTGTTTCTTAAAATATAGCACTTACCTGGTCCAGTTTTTATTGCCGTCTTTTCATCTCTCAGTACCTTGCCCATTGGTACTATACATTTGCTGGTGTTGTACAGGATATATCCCTTGTACATTTTAAAGCCTTTAAGAGTTCAGGAGTCATCCTTGAGATTGCAGAGCTCATCTGCACCTTCTCTTCCTTATATTTGTGTCTACTGTATTTTTTGTCCATTGGCATTCTCTCTTCGCCCAGTTAAATGACAGGATACTAAGGCTTACAGAAAGCCAACTACAACAAGGAATTGTACATTTTCTCTTTTGGTTGGAGATTTTTAGAGATGAACCAGGGACCTGTCTTATCTTCCCCTCTGTATCCATAAAAGTTATGCTCTCTTCCATACACTTATGATTATATAACTGGCTTCCTGAGGGCAAAAGGTGAACCTCTTGGAAGTTTTCTTGTCTGCAATGTTTAGAAGTGATAGATTCCCTCTGGGGTTTCGCCTTAATATTGGACCTGAACTCTTCCTCCAAATTACTTCTGTTATCTCTCTGCACCACAGATCAGAGAAAATAAATGGACTGAACAGTGGTTGAGCACAGGAACCTGGGTCACCATTTTCAGTCTGAGCCCAACTCTGCTCCATCCTGAGTGTAAAGGTTAGATAGTTTTGAGAACAAACCCTGTCACTCATGCCTTGAACTGGACTTCTTTATGATAGCCAGCAAGAGAGAAAACAAGGCCTCTCAAATAATACCTTCATTATTGACTACTGATTGATGTTTGTAGAAGCAAAGCATGAGTTTCCATTTTCCTTTTCAATGATCAATAATGGCAGTCTACTACTGGTGTCTAAGAAATACTCTGACAGGGAGATATTTGTTTCCTTTGGAAAAAGGCCAAGTTGATGTGAGAAAGATTAAGTTCAAGAGAAGTAACATTCTAACAGACCATTTCTATCTTGCTTTACAGAGTCTCTGAGACTTAAATTATCTTTGTGATGCTAATTACCAAAGTGAAAATTTCTTATTTACATAAACACTAGAAAAGTGCAGAATTTTTGAGAAATTAAAATGTCTTTAAAGTTTGTTTACCCATTCACATGACTTCCCAGTTTATTTTATCATTTATCCATAAAATATTCCTACATGTAAGTATAATTCTGTTTTATAATACTGTTGAGGGCTCTGAAGGGATACATATTTTTTTCTATTTCAGAATATATTATTAACATCGGATCATTTTTGACATTTCAGTGATGCAGTCAAATTTTAGCTCTACGACCTGAATTTAAAATAGATTAGAGGTAAGACTCATAGTCTCATTTCTGAAATATTTGGCCTCATTTTCCTTATGAAAAATAGGAAGGATAGGGAAGCAAGGAGAATAATAATAGCGGAGAAAGCTTAAAACAAATAAAAAAAGGTCATAACCCTTCTTGGCCTATGGAAGCAGAAATTTCATGCATAAATATTACAGGGAGGTTATTATCATCCATATTTATTGTTTATTAAGCTTCTGTCTTTGAGCTTCAGGAATCTTTTTATCCATATAATTTTCTTTTCTAT
The DNA here is from genome assembly GCF_000164805.1 of Carlito syrichta. Lineage (NCBI taxonomy): Eukaryota > Metazoa > Chordata > Mammalia > Primates > Tarsiidae > Carlito > Carlito syrichta. Next base: position 123,975 of record NW_007233665.1, on the reverse strand, counting down.
TCAATTCTACCCACTTAACTTGGTATATAGAAATATTCCCCGGAAGCCACAGTTCTGCTGCTTTGCTACCTGCTTCTATTTAAAGGTGTTTCTATGCCTGATTCAGTTAGTGATTGGGATAACATGTTCTGACTATGCTGAGATAATCAATTTTTCTACTTCTCACTCTTGTGATTTGGACTTTGCTCTTTTTGCTTTGGAATTCATTCTATGATCCTCAGCCTTCTGACTGCTAGACTCTGGCTGGCCTATTTAGATGCTATTATTAGACACTCAACTGCTGGCAAGCGACTACTCTTTCCAGCGAAGTCTCATGTACTTGGGTTGGGTGAGCATCACATAAACTCATTAGGCAATCAATTTCAGAATCTTCTGTGCAGTCTTGTAAAATTAGCATGAGTGGACTCCTCAGACTTTCTGATTAAGAGTTTCTTGGAATGGGGTCTCCATGCATTTATAATTTTAAAAATCATCATAAATCCTTGTGGTATACCTCCAAAATTGGGAATCAATGACTTATAACCTTGAAAATTACTCTTTATGTCTTTTTCTGTGGCTGGAGGTAAAACCTAAAATCAGTTCTTTTCATCTTGGGTAGCAGAAAGGGAGATTTTTCTTTATTAATCTTGTGTTTGTCATAATCACATAGACACTAAAAATTTAAGGTACCATGGTTAATCTATCTTTTTGACTTTCTCTGTTCAGGGAGAAATAAAACCAAGAGAGTATGTGTTCCTGGAGGGAAGTGAATTTCAGAGACAATGGAGCATGAATGGAGAGCAAAAGGGTCATTTGAACTGTTCAGGATTCACTCAGGGATATTAAATTCCTGAGCTGTTTATCTCAGACCATGAAATGACTAGAAAGAAATTTTATTTTCAAATGTCTACGAATGTAGAGAGGGCACAAATGTGAAAGCTGATTCTAAAAGAAATAAAATATAGAGAAAAGCCCTTGATTAAACTACTCTAGGTATCAGCAGCATGAAGTGACTAAGAGAGGCAATAAAACCTGCACAAACAAGAAAGGAGTGTTAAGGCTTTTTTCTTTGATGTAAATAAGCAAACTGAGGAATGCTTGCCTGAAAGTAAATGAGCAGTTAGATACAACAAAAATTGAACCAACAACGCAGAAGGCAAACACTAGTGGCCTACCAGTGAGATAAATATGGGAAATAAGCTAAAAGACATGACTACATAAGACAGATGTAATAAAAACAGACAGCATATGAGAATCACATATGAATAATAGAAGCAGCTGGAGTTCAATTGTACTCAATAGCTTCTATTCTCCTATTATCTCTGCCTAGGCAATCTAAGACATTTCCTCTGCTCTCCATACCCATAGACTCACCTACCTAATTGACATCTCTGCTTGTATGTCAGTTTGTCATTGTGTTTAAAACCAACTTCTGGATCTTTCTCCACCAAACCAAATCCACTTTAACTCTTTTCTGTCTCTGGGAATGCTATCATCATGCATCAGAGAGACAGTTACAACCATATCTTTGACAGTTCTCTTTCCCTCTTTCTCTATAGTCAGTCCACCACAATGTTCTGTCAATTTCACACCCTCAAATCAATTCACTTTTCTCCAACTTTACTGCCACCATTCTAGTATAAGACGCCATCATCTATCTCTTCCCTCGATTGCTGTAGTATTTTCCTGCATTCATCCACAGCCTATTACAATATCCTTTTCACTCCATTGCTAGAAAGATGTTTTATAAATTTAATTTTCATCATTTTAATACCAGTCCCTTCCCTTCAAAACCTGTTGATAATTTTTACTGCTATAGGATAGAATCTAAAATCCTAAATCCTACTTAGAAGTACCAGCACACCCTTCTTTCACTTGATGAGACATGCACCCCAGGGAATGAATGCCTACTGGTATATAGTAAACTGTTGTAAGGATTTAAGAAGAGAAATGACACAGTTAAATTTGAATTTTATAGAAAGTTATCCAACTAAATGTTGATGGTAGCTTAGAAAGTGTGTGAATGGAAGTATAGAGACCATTTAGGGGTCTGTTATAATTGTTTCCAGGAGAAATGCTTGAAAACATGATTCAAGGAAGCAACACTAGGGGTGGAAGAAAGGGAGCACTTTCCAAGGACCATAGGAAGTAGAAATGACTGATAGTGGCAGTAATGTTAAGAGACTAGGATGACTCTACGGTTTCTATTTTCTACATGAATTGTGAGGCCATTAGCAAAGAGAGATAATTTAGAAGGAACAGGTTTTCAGTGAACAAAAATGAATTTGGTTTGGACATGCTGAGGTTAACTCATTCATGAACCTCTAGTTGGGGAAGTCAAAGAGATCAGAACTACAGATGATCTGAGTTATCACAATGGGGCGGTAACTGATGTGATAGAAATCAAAGAGGTACCCTAAGGAAACAGTCTGAAGATGAGAGGCAGACTTCTCTTATGTGTCACCAAGGAAAGGTTTAGCTAAGGAAACCCTTGTTCTAAGTCTTTGTACAAAACTTGAATCACCTGAAGAATTTGTATTTTAAGATTCAGAAAGAGAAAGTAATCAAATTACTTTCATGTCCATTTGCAATGATTTATTTATTCTGCTGGTATCAGATAACTAGTGCTAAAATGCCTTAAAATAAGCACTCCATTCTATTTACAGCTCTCTGTGAGTCAGGAATTCACAAAGCCTTTGTAAATTTTGCAAGTCTTTGAGAACAGCATTCACGATATGTGCTTTCAGACCACAGACATATGGTGAGAGAGTTCTTGTCTTCCAAAAGCAATAATTGAAAAACAGGAGTGTTTGAACATAGTTTAGATAGGTTTTGAACTAATTTAGAATTAATGAATCCATTCTGTTTAAGTGGTTATTTTATTCTCTTGAGAGCATACTTTGTCTATGACTTTCCATGTGTATCTATTTCAGAACTTCTTGTGTTTTATCTGGCGTATGGTTTGTTCATTCTAACGACTAGATTATGATTATGGTCATTTTAATTAACTAAACCAGAAACATTCTATTTAATTATTTCTGCTCAAATCAAGTTCTAACCCATTCACTTGTATTAGATTACTATAAAGATGTGCCTGCCAAAACCAGTTGTAAACAACTAGGTAATATCAACAGATTCTGATATAAATTGATATGAATGTTTATTGACAAATGAATACAATTTTTCTACATCAGCCATAAGACAAATCAGTAACGTTTTTGTATTTGTAGTGATATTTTAACTCAGCAGATAAGATAGGGAAGATTAATCCAGCAAAATCTCCTGTCAGTTTTAATAGCAAATGGAGTTTTGTTGCTTTATAAGTTTTTATGGTGCCCTTTGGATAAAAGACATTTTCTGAGACCATGAAAAAGAGTGACTTATAAGCTGAAAGGTCATTTAAAAATGCTATGCTGAATTTAAACACAATTGAAATATGTTGACAAAAACTCATTCATCTCATTCATACCAGAACTGAATTTAATAATTCACTGGACTGGACACTGTGGTTCATGCCTATAATCCCAGCACTTTGGGAGGACGAAGTAAGAGGATTGCATGAGCCTACAGGTTCGAGACCAGCTTGGGCAACTTGATGAGACCTCATCTCTACAAATAAATCAAAAAATTAGCCAAGTGTGGTGGCATGTGCTACTTGGAAGGCTGAGGTGGAAGGATCACCTGAGCCCAGCAAGTTGAGGCTGCGGTGGCTGTGAGCATGCCTCTGCACTCCAGCGTGGGTAACAGAGTGAGACTTCAACTCAAAAAAAAAAAAAAAAATCACTGAATTGCAAGATTGATTACACCTAAGGAGGACAGAATTGGAATTTAATAATAGAATTATAGACACTATTTTCAACATAATTTTTATGTGTGTGAGAATTGAACACACACATATATTTTATGTGGTATGATATGTTTTACTAGATATAGTATGTATATTCTTGATGAATTGGACTTGAATGGAATTTTCTATAGCTTTAAAAAATTAAGAAACTAAAGTTTGCCCAAAGACACAGCCAGTAAGTGGCAGAGCCAATATACAAACTCGGGTCATAACACCGCAAAGCTTATACATTTGGACAGCAGTCTCTGTGTGGTGCTCCTAGTCTTTCATGGAGTGTGGGTAGAGAACTCTGAGTTTCTTCTTGTATATTTCTTGATCCTTTTCTTGTAGGACTTTTGTTTATCTTTGCAAAGTGATCAGATAGATATAAAACCAGGAACAATGGAAATGCCATTGGCTTAAATGAGAGCTAATAGAATAAGCAAATTGAAGGTACAATGGTGGAAATACCAGAAAATTATGTAATATAAGTTTATTTGCTAGTTTATCTCCCTCTCATGGTAACTCTTGCAAACTGATGGCAACAACTTGATATTTGAAGAATAATAAAAGGCCTATTGACTTTTTTCTTTCATTACTTTAGTGTGAGTTTTCAAATCTTTTCTTATTATTTATTTTTGAATGAGATATTATTCATGTAAAATGAAATGCATTGATCTTAAGTGTGTAGCACAGTCAGTTTAATAAATGCACAAACCTATGTAACCCACACCTCTATGAAGATGTGAAAGTTTTCAATAGCCCCAGAAAGTTTCCACTGCCTTTCATGCCACCCTAACCAGAAATGACAACTGTTCAGATTTCTATCCACATAGATTAGTTTTTTCCTATTCTATAACTTCTTACAAATGGAATCATCCTGTATGTTCTTTTGTGTGTCTGACTTCTTTAGTATGTATATAATTTTGAAATTCATCTTGGTCAGTCTTGTGTGTTATTTTTCCGCTTCAATTGCTAAGTAGTATTTATTTTATATTTTAAAGTTGTGGGGTGTAATTTAGGGATAGGTGTACAAATGGTCATTGTATAGGTAAAGTTTGGACCTCACTTTGGTCCCCACTTCAACTCATTTGAGATCAGGTATCCTTATGGATGAAGTATGCCCCCTCTCCTCTTCTGGCAGTTTCCAGAATCTCTATCCTCTTTCATTGGTCTATAGACCTGTTCTTGTACCAATACCAGGCTGTTTTGGATGTCGTAGCCTTATAATAAAGTTTAAAGTCTGGCTGTGTGACACCTCCCACTTTGTTTCTTCTCCTGAGATTGTTTTGGCTATTCGTGGTCATTTATGGTTTCCATGTGAATTTCTGTTTTGTTGTTTCCAGGTCTGAGAAGAATGATGCTGGTCGTCTAATGGGTATTATATTGAATCTGTAGATTGCCTTTGATAGGAAGGACATCTTAACAATGTTGATTCTTCCAATCTATGAGCACGGAGTATTTTTTCATTTGTTTGTGTCATCTTTGATTTCTTTGAGCAATGTTTTGTAGTTTTCATTGTAATGGTCTTTTACTTCTCTGGTTAGGAAGATGCCAAAACAATTCTTTGTGTGTGTGTGTGTGTGTGTGTGTGTGTGTGTGTGTGTGTGTGTCTATTGTGAATGGGACTGTGCTTCTTTGAGTTTCTGTTTGTTTATTGTTGGTGTATAGGGATGCAACTGTCTTTTGCACATTATTTTATAACCTGAGACTTTACCAAAGGCCTTTATCAGTGCAAGGAGGTTTTTGACAGATTCTCTTGGGTTCTCAAGGTATAGAATCATGTTGTCTGCAAAGAGGGATAACAACTTTCTCTTTTTCTATTTGGACACCCCTGAATTCCTTCTCTTGTCTGATTACTCTAGCTAGGACTTCCAAAACTATGTTGAACAGGAGAGGTGAGAGTGGGAAGCCTTGTCTTGTTCCAGTTTTGGGGAGAAATGCTTCCAATTTCTGTTTAGCAGTATATTGGATATGGGTTTATTGTAGATGGTTCTTACTACTTTGAGGTATGTTCCATCTTACCTAGGTGTTCAAGGGTTTTTATTGAGAAGAAATACTTGATTTATTGGAAGCTTTTTTCCTGCGTCTAATGATATAATAATGAGGTTCTTGCTTTTACGTCTGTTTGATGTATTTAATTACATTTTTGGTCTTGCAGATGTTGAACTAGCCCTGCATCCTGGGGATAAAGCCTACTTGGTCATTGTGGATGATTTTTAAGATGTGTTGTTGTATTCAGTTTCCTAGAATCTTGTTGAGAATTTTAGCATCTATTTTCATCAAGGATATTGGACTGCAGTTCTCTTTATTGGAACTTTACCTGGTTTTGGTATTGATGTGATGTTAGCTTCATAAAATGATTTGGGGAGAGTTCCATCTTTCTTGATTGCCTGTAATACTTTCAATAGGGTTGGTATCAGCTCCTCCTTGTATGTTTTGTAAAATTCTGCTGGAAAGCCATCTGGTCCAGGGCTTTATTGTAGGAAGTTTTCTTAACAAAGTTAATTTCCTGGGTTGTTATTGGCCTATTTAGGGTCTCAGTTTCTTCTTGTTTCAACCTGGGGGGATTGTGTGATGTCAGAAAATCCTTCATTTCATTTAGGTTTTCGAGCTTCTTTCTATACAATTGTACATGTTAATCTCTGATAATCTTTTGTATTTTTTTGAGGTCATATGTGACTTGATCTTTTGTATTTCTGATTGTGTTCATTTGGGCTTTTTCTCTCTTTCTCTTGGTGAATCTGGATAGGGGTCCATCAATTTTGTTTATCCTTTCAAAGAACCAGCTTTTTGTTTCATCGATTTTTTTTCTATTATATTTTTGTCTTCTATGTGATATATTTGGGCTTTTATTTTTGGGTTCTTCTGCTGAAGGTAGGGTTTTGGTGATCTTGATTTTCTAGTGTCCTCAGGTGATTTGTTAGGCTGTTAACTTGTGATCTTTCCATTTTCTTCACATGTGTTCATAGAGATATGAAATATCCTCTTAGTGCTGTTTCATGACATCCCATAGGTTTTGGTAAGATTTTTCTTCGTTTTCATTTGTTTCCAGGAATCGTTTGATTTCTGTTTTGATATCCATGTTAACCCAGGAGTTGTTCAGCAACATGCTGTTTAGTTTCCATGTCTTTGTGGGTTTTGGAGGAACTTTGTTGATGTTGTTATTTATTTTGTTCCACTGTGGTCTGAGAAGGTGCATAGTAGTATTTTAATCTTGTGAAATTTGTTTAAGCTTGATTTGTGGCTGAGTATGTGGTTGATCTTAGAGTACATTCCATGTCTTAGTTAGTAGAATGTATATTTTGTGGTTATTGGATGAAGTATTCTGTACATATCTATTAAGTCTATTTGATCAAGAGTCAAGTTGAGGTTCCAGATCTCCTTGTTGACTTTTTTTCTCGATGTTATCTAAGGTTGTTAGTGGGGTTTAAGTTCCAGCTATGATAGTGTTAGAATCAATATCTTTTTTTAGTTTACCTAAAAGCTGCTTTATGAACATTAGTGTTTCTGTGTTGGGTACATATATGTGTAGGATGGATATTTCTTGTTGATGAATTGAACATTTTATTGTTATGTAGTGATCTTTCATATCTCTTTAAATTTTTGATAGCTTAAAGGATATTTTGTTTGATATTAAGATCACAGCTTCTACTTTCTTTTGTGTTCTGTTTGCCTAAAAATTTGCTTTCCATCCTTTGAGTCTGTTAGTGTCCTTTCTGGTGAGATGAGTCTCCTGGAGACAGCATATTGTTGTGTCATGTTTTTTTAAAATCCAGTTTGCCATTCTATCTTTTCAGTGGTGCATTTAATCCTTTCACATTCAGGCTAATTATTTTAGATGTGAGAGCTTATCTTTGTCATGAGGTTCTTATAGAGTTTGCTGTTGTTTGTTTGTGTGTTCATTTGTTTGTTGACGTTCTTTTGGTTTTTGGGAGGTTGATTTTGTGTGCTTTCAATCTTTTTCCTGCATTCTTAGGAAGGCCGTGGCTGTTCTTTTTTTTTCTTTCTTCTGTGTTTAATACTTTCTTACGTGTTTCTTGTAGAACTGATCTGGAGGTGGTGTAAACACTTAGGGATTGAATGTCTGGGAAGGATCTGAATTCTCCATCACTGATAAAACTTAGCTTAACTGGGTAGGAAATTCTTGGTTAAATTGTTTATCTTTGAGAACATTGAAAATTGGACTCCAGTCTCTTCTCTAGCCTGTAGTGTTTCTATAGATAAGTCTGCTGCTATTCTAATTGGCCTTCCCCAGTATGTAGTCGAACCTTTCTTGCTTGCTACCTTTGGAATTTTTTCTTTTGTACCTACTTTGTGTAGGCAAATTACTATGTGTCTAGAAGTTGGTCTTCTCATGTGATGTCTTGCAGGGGTTCTTTGAATTTCTTGTGTTTGAATGTTCACGTCTCTTATAAGATAAGGGAAGTTTTCTTGGATAATTTCATGGAATGTTTGTTCCAGGTGATCTCTGTCTCTCTATCTGCCTCAGGAATTCCAATTAATCTTAGGTTTAGCCTTTTGCTATAATGGCTCATCACTTGGAGGCTTTGTTCCATCTTTTTAAGCTTCTTTTCTATGTTTTCAACTGTTTGAGTTAGTTCCATATTTTGGCCCTCAAGCTCTGAGATTCTTTCTTCTGCTTGGTTAATTCTGCATTCCATGCTTATCAGTTTGTTATTTATTTCATTCACTGTATTCTTTACTTCTGTCATCTCAGTTATCAACACCCTTATTCTTTCCTCTTTTCTCTCATTTATATTTATTCTCTCTATAAATATTTTGATATCTGGGTTTGTGGTTTGAGACCAGTCATTATAGGGGCTCTTCATTTTTGAGTTCTGAGGTCTGTATTCTCAGTTGCTGTCTTCCTGGGGGTCTCTATGGGACCTGTGTTCTTCTGTTGGTTTTTCTTCATTTGTGAAGGTTTTCCTATTTCCCCCTTCTTTAATTCTGTTGTTCAGTGATGGGAGGATAGCTTTCACTTCTGTTCCTTCAATCCCCTATTCTTCCTTATGTAGAGCCTATGGATTTGTTCAGTTTGTAGCTGGACTGGGGTTGGTGGGCTATGCTTTTTGCAGTTTTGAAATTTGATTAATTAGGGAGCTGTGGTTTAGAAGCTGTCTGCAGATCCCAATATCTGCTAACAGGTGTGCAGGCCCCCTGGAACCCACTTTCCATTGCCATCTTTACATACAGTGGGGGTGTATGTTTTGTTCCTGAAAGCAACATAAGATAAGAAAAAGGAAAAGAATAGAAAAAGGAAGGAGGGAGATGAAAGGAAGGTGAAGAGAGGAAGAAGAAGAAAAACACACAGGTACTACAAGCAACGAATAAACAAATAAAAACACAAAAAACTAAAATATGCAATCATACAAACAAGCATACAAAGTACCCCTGTTGTACTCACCCTAAAAAATACCTATATGCAAACAGAAATAATAAAATAACAAAAGTCAAGCAAGTATGAAAATGTACACAAAAACAGAAAGAGGGAAAAAAACCTCCCTTTGTGGCCTTTTGGCTGCCACTGCATTAGGGAGCAGTTCTGGTCTCCAGCCCATCCCCTCCGCTCTCAGTGCAGGTCTATCGGGTTGTACTCAGCATGGGTCAGATGCCTCGTGCACTGCTGTGGGAGGAGAGTGAATTCGATCTGGACTCACTCAACTCATCTGCTGCTGCTGTCACTGCTGCCAAGTCTCCCTCTCAGATGAGATGTGTCTATGCCTGGTCCAGCGTGGGGGAGAGTTATCTCTCTGTGTCCAATGGTTAGTCCCAGAGGGGTGCAGAGATAGCCTCTGGGTCTCAGGTTGGAGGCTGGGTGGGGCAATGCAGGTCTCTTTCAGGTCCCAGAACAGAGAAAATGGTGGTGGTCAGCATCTCCTCACTGGCAGTGGGGCTCAGTTCCAAATTTCCTTGCTGTACCTTCTCCATTGTTCCAGCCTGCTGCTGCAGATGGTGGCACGGGCCAGGTGCCAGGTGCTGAGGAGCAGCAGATCTCTGATCTCAGGGCAATGCTGGGTTGCAGTCACTTCTGGAGGAGAGCCCTGGATGCTTGTACCTGAGTCTCCCTTCAGACGAACTTTCACTTATCCACCAGCACACACCCACTCATGCAGTCTTTATGGACACTCACTTTTGCAGAGACTATCACACTCTGACCAGTTCTATAGCTATCTTGCCTACTTCCTGTGCTAAGTAGTATTTCATTATATGAATATTAGATATTTTATATCTGTTTTCATGTTGGGTGGCTGTTTGGGTTGTTTCCCTTTTTGGCTATTATAAATAAAGTTGATGTAAACATTCTTGTGTGGAGTCTTTTTGTGTTCAAATGTTTTTTTTTTTCTTTTAGGTAAATACCTAGGAGTAGAATTTCCTGGTCACAAGGCAGATGTATGTTTCACTTTATAAAAAACTACCAAATCATTTTCAAAGTGGTTGTACCATTTTAAATTTCTATTACCAATGTATGGAAATTCCACTTGCTCTAAATTCTCTTCTACATTTGGTATTGTCAGTCTCTTTCATCTTTTTTTTTTTGAGTTGGAGTCTCACTCTGTCGCCCAGACTGGAGTGCAGTGGCTGCTCCTGGCCACCGCAGCCTCGACCTGCTGGGCTCCAGAGATCATTCCGCCTCAGCCTTCCAAGTAGCTGGCACTACAGGTGCGTGCTACCACACCAGGCCAATTTTTTGATTTATTGTAGAGATGAGGTCTCACCAAGTTGCCCATGTGGGTCTCGAACCCGCGGGCTCGGGCAATCCACTCACCTCAGCCTCCCAAGGCGTGGGATTACAGGCTGAGCCACCGAGCCCGGCTCAGAAAAGTCTTTTTTAATAGAGTGAAGAATAGTGGTTACTAGGGATTGGAAAGGTTTCTGAGGACATGTTGATCAAAAGTATCAGGAGGAGCAAGTTCAGAAGAGCTATCGTATACTATTGTGACTATAGTTAATAACAGTGTATTGTATACTTGAAAATTGCTAAGAGAGTATATTTTAGATGTTCTCACCACAAATAAGTGTGTGAGGTAACAGATATGCCATTGGCTTGTTTATCCATTTTTCAGTATATACATATATCAGAACATCATGTTGTACACCATAAATACGTACAATTTTTGTCAATTTTAAATAAAAAAAATTGAACTGAGCACAGTGGCTCATGCATTTGGGAGGCTGAAGTAGGAGGGTTGCTTGGGGTCAGGAATTTGAGACCAGTCTGGCTAATATAGAGAGACCCCATCTTTACAAAAATTAAAACAATCATCTTGCATTGTGGCATATGCCTGTATTCCCAGCTACTTACGAGGCTGAGGCGATAGGGTTGCTTGAACCCAGGAGTTCAAGGCTACAGTAAACTATGATCGCTCCACTGCATTCCAGCCTGAGCAAGAGTGAGACTCTGTCTCTTAAATGGACAAACAAAAAATTATCTCAATACATCCAGTTATAGAATGTGATTTTCCTAGAGAACATCAGTAAAATGTGACTTACTAAATGAAATAGAGATAAATAAGCTAAGAATAAGTAGGAAATAAAATAATCAGAAAAAAAAATCTTCCCAGAAGCTCCCATGTCTACCACTTATCTGTCTGGTATATAGGAGTCATTCGGAACAAACAAGCAAATAAGCACACAAACACCTTTATTGTGTGAAAAGTCTATGCAACTAAGACCCGAGGAATAAGCTAAAGTTTACCAGGTGAAGGTGAGGAGGGAGGTGGAAATAAGCCAGCATGAGGAACAGGATGAGCTCTGGCAGCTGTAAGGTGGGGGGCAACTTCGTGTGTAGAGCTGAAACATGAACAGCTTGGTTGAAGCCTGGTGAGCCAGGGACGAGGGGCCAGAGCACTGACTGGTATGCAGGGGCCACACCCTGCATGGAGGGCCTGCTTATCATCTTCAGGGTGTCACCTGTTGTAGCTTCAGAGAAAATGATAACTTTGATGGATATTAAGTGTCCTCTTGGCTTTTTTGGCGGGGGGATAAATCTTTGTTAATTTTCTTTCTCTGTGGACTTTACCTTTTCCATCTTCCACCTTTTTTTGACCTCTATGGATCTTGCTTCCTTCTCCCATAAATATTAGTTAAATGCTTATGACACGCCAGACCCTGGAGGCAGTTTTTGAATAGCTTTCCTCTTGAAGTTATTTTTGACCTAAATTAAGAGTATCTGTCTCCTTTCCCTCATTCCATTCACTTCCGTCTTCCTTCCTTCCTCCTTTCCTTTGTTGGCATTTGAACTTTTAGATTATTGCTCAAATAATGAATGAGTACATTGTTGTTGTGCAAAGTTAATGCCAAAAGATAAGTATAAAACAAAGTGAAAACTCCCATTTCTCCCACTCCCTTTTGTCTTCCCATAAGGGTTAGATACATGCATGCACATGTACATCATGCATTCAGCTAATAAAGTTTATAAAGAATTCTTTATTAAAATTGCTTAGACTCCTTCCCTGCCTATACATGTATCTTTTTCATTTTTCAAATGAAAAGCTGCACAATATCACATCACATGGATGAACCATAGGTTATATTCTCTGCTATTGATGGGTATTCCACTGTTTTAACTTTTCACCAGGGGCTATACCAGTGCTGCTTTGGTCAACATTTTTGTGCAAATATGCAAATAGTGCTTTAGGATAAACCCCTAAAATTGAAGTTGCTGATACAATCAAGTATATACTTAAAATTTTGACAGACACTTCAAAATTGCCTTCTCAAGGACTTCATCAATTTGTATTTCTATTAGTATGAAGTTGTCCATTTCCTAGCATTCTAACCAATGATTAAGCTTCTCAGTCTTTAAAAAATTTCAACCAAATGGATTTAAAATGAAATGGTGTAATTTTAATTTACATTTAGCCATTACTTGTGAGGATAAATGCCTTTTCACATTTTTACTTCTATTTGTATTTCTACTTTGAATTCCCTGTTCACACCAGGGTATGGTTTCCTTTTTCACATGTGTTTTCATATTGCAGTAGAAGGTTAGTAAAAGATGCTTGAGCAGCCACTAAATGGCAGCTTTACAAAATTGGATATTGAAAGTGCTGGGGGCAAAGTTGAGTAGTACTAGTATGTAATGTCAGTTCCATCAATTTCTTTGGTCAAATTTTCTAACACTTCTAATCCTAAGGCTCCTCATTTATAAAGTGGAATTAATAATAGTGCCTACTATTTGTTGCGAGGGTTAAATACTTTGGTGTTAATGAATGTGAAGTTCTTAGAATGATTGTAAGTACAAACATTCCACTGTTATTAGCATCACTCTGATGATAAAACAGAAAACACAACACTAGATGGAGTATATTCATGGTGGTAGAAGAGAACTCCTATTCCGGACCTTGAAGTGACATCCACCCAGCATGTCATGATACCGATCATATCATGAAAGCTGAATTTCAAAGACAACTTCCTTATTTTGGTGGATAATATTAGGTGTCAACTTGACTGGATTGAGAGTTACATGGATGGCTGGTGAAGCATTTTTTCTAGGTGTGTGTGTGTGTGTGTGTGTGTGTGTGTGTGTTTGTGTGTGTGTGTTTCCAGTGGAGACTGACATGTGAATCAGTGGTCTGGGACAGGAAGACCATTCTCAATGTGGGTAGGCACCATTGAATCCAGCCACCTGCCAACATGGCTACAACAAGGAGGGGAATAAGAAGCCTACTGAGTTTTCTTCCCTGTCTCTCTCTCACTTCCCTGGCAGGATGTTTTTATTCCTCCCCTCTTGCCTTTGGGCATCAGACCCCAGACTTTTGGCCTTTGGACTCTGGAACTTGTACCAGCAGCCCCATGGGGGCTCCTGGGCCTTCAGCATCAGGCAGAGGGTTGTAGTGTCATTTCTCTGGTTTTGAGGCTTTTGGATTTGGGCTGAGCCATTATATCGGCTTTTCTCATGCTCAGCTTGCAGACAGTCTGTCTTGGGACTTCACCTTGTAATTGTGTGAGCCAATCCTCCCTGATAAATTCCCTTTTATGTATACATATATACTTGTGGTTCTGACCTTCTGGAGAACTCTGAATAATACACTTATTATACATACTTATGCTTCAAAGAAAAAATGAATAAAGGGAAGGAATCTGCTCATTTATCTTGCCCTCAATAAAGCCTCAGCAGTCTTACTGAGGCACAGATATGTGATAGTTGTGGTTAAATTGACTTATTCTTTTTCTAATTTTGAATTATTTTATTGACAAAGATTGTATATATTCAAGGTGTACAACATAATGATTTGATATACTTATACGTTGTATATCATTGTCATAATCAAATTAATTAACACATCCATCACCACCCATTCGGTACATCAGATCCCCAAAACTTGTTCATCTTATAACTAAAGTTTTATCCTCTGATCAAAATCTCCACATTTCCTCCACCCCTAACCCCTGAAACCAGCTTTATACTCTCTCTGGGTTTGACTAATTAGATTCCACATATTAGTCACATCATGCTGTATGTGTGTTTTTCTGTCTGCCTTATTTCATTTAGCATAATGTCCTCCAGATTCACCCATCTTGTTGCAGATGACAGAATTTCCTTTTTGTTGTTAAGCTGAATAGTATTCCATCGTGTATATACACCACATTTCCTATAGCCATTTATCTGTTGATGGACACTTAGGTTACTACATATCTTGAATATTGTGAGTAATGCTGCAGTGAACATGGAAACATAGATACCGCTCCGACTACTGATTTCATTTTTTTGGAATATATACCCAGGAGTGTGATAACTGGATCATATGGTAGTTATATTTTTAATTTTTTGAGAAACTTCCATTCTGTTTTTCATAATGGTTCTACTAATTTACATTTTCGCCAACAGTATGCAAGGATTCCCTTTTCTCCACATCCTCTCCAATATTTGCTATCTCTTGTCTTTTTGATAATAACTATTCTAACAGGTGTGAGATGATGTCTCGTTGTGGTTTTATTTTTTTGTGTGTGTTTTTCATTGGTCTGATAATTAGTGATGTTGAGCAACCTTTTCATATACTAGATGGCCATTTGTATGTCTTCTTTTTATTTTTTCAAGGTTTTACAACAAAGTTTATTAGAGAAAGAAGGGAGGAAAAAAAAGGGAAACATGCCAGAGTTGGCATGGGCAAAAGAAACCACTCTTTGTATGTCTTCTTAATAAAAACTCAAATAATTTGCCTATTTTTAATCAAGTTATTTGTTTTCTTATTCGGTTGTTTGAGTTTCTTACATATTCTTTACATATTAGCCCTTAATCAGATATATGGTTTGTAAATATTTTCTCTCATTCCATAGATTGTCTTTTCACTCTGTTGATTATTTCCTTGGCTGTAAAGTAGCTTTTTAGTTTGGTTTAATTCCATTTGTCTCTTTTGCCTCGGGTTACTGTGCTTTTAGTGTCATATCAAACAAACAAACAAACAAACAAACAGACAAGCATTGCCTAGACTAATGTCATTGAGGTTTTCCCCTATATTTTCTTCTAAAAGTTGTATAGTTGCATATCTTTAACTTTGGTCTTTAATTCATTTTGAGTAAACTTTTGTATATGGTGTGAGATAAGAATCTAATTTCATTCTTTTGCCTGTGCATATTCAGTTGTTCCAATATTATTTACTGAAGAGACTGTCCTTTCTTCACTGTATGTTCTTAGCATCTTTGTCAAAAATAAATTGACCGCAAATGTGTGGATTTATTTATGGGTTCTATACTCTGTTTCCTTTGTCTTTGTGTCAGTTTTTATGCCAGGATCATGCTATTTTGATTACTGTAGCTTTGTAGAATATTTTGAAGTCAGGTATTGTGATACCTCCAACGTTGTTCTTTTTGCTCACAGTGGCTTTGGCTATTAGATAGGCCTTTTTTAGATTTTTTTTTCTATTTCTGTGAAAGTATTATGGGAATTTTGATAATGATTGCCTTAAATTTGTAGGTGGCCAGGCCAGGTGTGGTGGCTCAAGCCTGTAATACCAGCACTTTGGGAGGCTGAGGCGAGAGTATTGCCTAAGTCTATGGGTTCAAGATCAGCCTCGGGTGACTTGGTGAGACCTTGTCCCTACAATAAATCAAAAAATTAGCTGGATGGGTGGCACACACCTGTACTTTCAGCTAATTGGAAGGCTGAAGCAGAAGGATCACCTGAGCCCAGCAGATGGAGGCTGCGGTAGCCATGAGTGTACCACTGTACTCTAGCCTGGGCAACAGAGTGAGACTCCAGCTCAAAAAAAATTATAGATTACCCTGGGTACTATGTATATTTTGACAATATTAAATATTTCACTCCATTAACATGAAATATTTCTCTTTTATTTGTGTGTTTTTCAATTTCTTTCATCAATGTCTTATAATTTTGTATAGGTCTTTCTCCTACTTGGACAAATATATTCCTAAGTATTTTGTATGATATTGGAAATGGGATTTTTTTTTAAAATGTGCTTTTTGGATAGCTTTTTATTGATGTATAGAGACACAATTGATTTTCATATGTTGATTTTGTATCCTGCAGCTTTACTGAATTCATTTATTCTTGATTAAATTTAAATTTAAATGTAAATTTAAATGTAAAAGTAAAGCTGTTTTGAAATAATAATTGCTTCTTTAGAAAGTTATTTTCAATGCAAGATGGAGAAGATGGGGGTCCCGCTATTTCTAAAAGGATCCTTTATGTCCTAGTTTCTGATGGAATGTGAATACCTTGGTTAGCTTCTATGTGGAAACAGTCTCAGAGAAATAGTTATAGACAGTGATATTTGGAGATACAAGAAGTCTCACTGTACTAATGTTTTACTCTCTAACTTTCATTGGTAATTATTTCTACCTTTAGATTTTATGTGTTGGGTATTTTGTCTTCCAAGTTCTACCTGAAGAAGAAACCTTTTAGTTATTATTAGTAACTAGCTCCCTAATTGAAATTTATTATATCCTTTATTCTTTTTAACAGCTAGGTAGATTAAGTCAAAGAAGAAATAGAAAGTTGTAGATTAGGAAAAGTGACAGGTTTACTGTTAAATATATGCCTTACTTTAATAAACTAAGCCTGGATGAGATTACAGAAAAGATTGCATGAAGGTATTAGCTGTCTGAGGTGGGAGAGATGAGGGCAGGAGAGTTCGGTAAATATAGAAGGCATCTGTGAGAAAGGTAGGAGGACAGTGATTTCGTTTATGCTTGGGTTCAGTTCTGCCTCTACCCAACCTGTTTGCCCTGCCCATTTTTATCCCCATGAAACCAAGAATTAGCAGTACATTAAACCAAATATAAACAGGTGGGTTTTTTTTTCCTACTTCCCCTGTCTTCCTTCTCTTACTTTATTTTTTTTTCTTCTACTCTTCCTCATAAGGTTTTGACTATTTAACCTATTGTTGAAACCATGGAGGAGCCCATATTTAAACCCATATTAAAAATGAAGAATTTCCTCTCCACTTGAATATGGAGCAAAGTGCATGTGATTTTTTACTTTAGTCATTTATTTAGTCAGTCACTCATTCATTTATTTAGTGAAGCAGTCGGTCAACAAAATTTTGGAAGTTCTGGAAAAACACCAAAAGTAAAACCATGACTATTTCATAAAACCCACTTATTTAGTTCTAGCCTGTATATGTATTTTCAGATATAGTTCAACTATAATATAGGTAAATAATTAATTATCCTTAACCAGGATGGGAAATTTGAATAGAAAAGCAGGTTGGAAAAATTTAGGTTTTGATATCTTGAGTTTGGTGGAAATGTCTTATAGGCAAATGAAAATAAGAGTCTAGAGATTTAGAAAGAGGTTGTGGCTAAAAAGATATATTGGGGTTATTAGTTTAGAATACTTCAAAAAACTTATTACTTCCAGAAAATTGATTTAGGAATATTTCAATTTTTGATTAGGCTAAAGAGAACTGCTTTTTAAAAATTTGATACGTTGTAAACCTTTTTTCCTAATTTTTGGTTTGATAGCGTCTTAACTTTTCAGTAATGCTCCATTGTTAGATTTCTATGTGTGCTTAATTATTTCTTTTGTGTCTGAGTTGATAGACTGATTCTAATGCATAAAATAATCTATTTTAGAGCAAAGAATTCTTCACAGATAAAAAAGATTAATTAAAACATTAACCAGTTAATGTAACGTTTTTGATTTCTGTATGGAAAGATTAGTATTTATATCTAGTTAAAACTTGTACATTTATTATTTGAGAATCTTTGTTGAGTCATGTTTATGATAGAAATCTTAAAACTCTAAAATATCAAGACAATTATTTAATTGCAAACATTATAATTTGCTGATAAGCACAAAAGCTAACCGAAGCTGAAGAATTTAATGAAACAAATGACTAAATTGACAACAAAAATGTAAACAGAATGTTAACTAATTGATATTTCCCCCTCTTTCATCTACTTTGTCTTTTGGTAAACAATTTTTTAAAATGATGCACTCAATGTGGAATAAATTCTAGAATACTAATTTGATGGTTCGTCTTAATCCTTCCATTTAAGACAAGTCAGAATCCAGTTTACCTCATGCATTTTTGAAATATTTATACTGTTTTGGAGATTAAGTTTTGAATTGCTGTCTTTATCGTCTTTGCATTTAAATAAAAGTTGTCCTCATAACTCTTTATAATTCACCTTTGTTACTTGCCTGACAAATACAATCCTCTATTTTAAATTTCTGAACTGACACTCTTCTCACAAATAGGTGACATTATTACACTTTATTAAGTATTTTTTTGTTTTCTCATTGAAATGCTTATTATATTTCTTTCTATACGTGTAAATGTCCCATCAGCATATTGCATTACATATAAAGTATGACTAAAGTCCTTGAATATTTAGACTACTTCTAAATGTCAGACAAAACAGGAAATGTTTCTTTGTTTTAGACTGTTTTACAGTTTTTCTGGGCATTTTACACACTTCCAAACATGCTACAGGAGATAGAAAATGTGTTAAAGATAAACTTAACAGTTCTGAGAAATTCTGTTCCTGTTCTCACTTTTTTTTCCTGTTTAAGAAGATTGAGGTGATGCTGATTGTCTAGCAATCAATTGATGTGCCCTTTTGCCTAGGTGTGAGCAGTAGCATTTTAAAGTAGTTACCTTGCAGGTCATAGTTTTCAACATATCAAATTAAAGAAAAACAATAACTTCTGAGATTATACAATATTCAGATGAAAAGGAAAAATTACTCAGAACTGTTGTTACTTAGCTATCAGGTGAAACTTAGCAATGAATTGTTAAATCTCTTGAATTTCTCTAAATATATCTATGTATGTTTAAAAGATGATTAATGTCAAATTAAATTATATTTGACTTTATCTCAATGTAACAAAATTATGTTTGAAAGGGTAATCAAAGGGTTTAATCTCATTAATGTCAAATTTTAAGATACCTAGCAGTATTTTCTATTTTCGTTTTTATTCCATTAAGAGCATTCATGAGGAGGAATTTGTTGTTCTTTTTTTTTTTTGAGTTGGAGTCTCACTCTGTCGCCCAGACTGGAGTGCAGTGGCCGCTCCCGGCCACCGCAGCCTCCACCTGCTGGGCTCCGGCGATCCTTCCGCCTCAGCCTTCCGAGTAGCTGGAATTACAGGCGCGCGCTACCACGCCCGGCTGATTTTTTTTTGATTTATTTTATTTTAGAGATGAGGTCTCGCCTGCCCAGGCGGGTCTCGAACCCGCGGGCTCAGGCAATCCACTCACCTCAGCCTCCCAAAGGCGAGGGATTATAGGCTGAGCCACCGAGCCCGGCTTTGTTGTTCTTTTAATGATTGACTTTTTATTTGAAAAATATATTAATTAATATTATTATGTTTTAATGAATAGCAGTCTAGGTAAATGATATAGTATGTTTCAGTAATTTCGTGGTACTTTATCTAAGGATGTAAAGTATTTCCTTCCAAGGCAAGATCCCTTTATGTGATATTTCTGTCTGCATCATTTGTTTCTATATGCTTTTTTGATATCTAGAGAATTTATTACTACTAGTAAAATATAAGGTACTTTATTTAGTAGTGTTGAAAAAAGGAAGAAGTTGAAGTTTGCAAATAGATTATACAGAAGTCACAGCTAATTTTTCAACTTTTACAGTGAAGCCATGGAAGAATTGAGAACAAATAAGGGCTTCATCACCCACATGTTAGGAATGCATTTTAGAGGCAACTTAAGTATAAAAGACTGAGAGATGGGAAGAAGACTCATAGCATAGCAAATGTTTTAGTGTTAGGTTGCTTTGGACTTGAGCACAAAGGGATATACTGAGTTAAGGTTATCTAAAACATTCCTTCTCATGCATCTAAGTTATTTTGCATCTCTGCCAACTGCAGTGAGAGTCAGCAGTTTTGACATATAAAATCAGATGAGACTGGGGGGAATATATTAAAGTGTGCACCTTAACTAAAACAAAGCAAAATGAATTGTCAAGTATCTCCTGTAAATTCTTCAAAAAAACAACCACCATGAAAAATTTCTTCCCAGCAATAGATGGTAAATCATAATGAATAATGAATGACTCGTTAATTCTAATTTCACATGTATATAAAATCATTATTTTTATCTCTTTAGTGTGTGGTACTGTTTTAAATAACATAAAAATATATATGGCACTCTGGACTTTGTTTTTAGATCAACTTACTTTTCCAAAAGGTCTTAAACTGTTCAGCTATAAATTGTCACATCATATGAAACATAGGCTTTTTTTGTGAAGTCTTAGAAATTTGAAAAATACCTACCTAAGGTAATGTGACAATTTCTTTTAATGTTTTACTTATGAATTTTTAATTGACCAGCACATTTTTTATAATATCCAAACCAAACTTTTACTTGTGTTTATTTTTAAACACTCTAGAAGACTTACATGTTTTTGTTATTATATTATTGCATATTGCTCTGCATTTTGTTATATTGAGTAAGAAAATCATTGAGGGTCAGATTGGATGGACAGAAGACATCTCATTGACTTTGGAATCAGTCATTTAATGCAAGATAAGACTCCGTTCTGGCACTCAGTGGCTGAGTGAGCCACACTCTGTTGACTCACTTCCTCTATCTGTACATGATAGGGTTGATGATAAATTACCCTTGATTGAGCCCCTGCTCTGTGCCAGAAAGCATTATTGCTCATCTTTACAACAATTACACATGCTGGATGTTATTAAACCAGTCACATAAATGAAGAAACTGAGGCTGAGAAGATTAAACAACTTGCCCAAGGTCATACAGATAATAAGCAGTTAATACCAAAGTCCCAGGCCATCTAGATATAAAGTCCATGTGGTTTTGTCCATCAGTTTATAATTCTTTGAATTACATACATTTTACTTTGAGAGTCTGTATCCTAACCATATATCTGCCTTTTTTTGTACCATTTTCATTACTGGTAGTTCTTCTGAAAACCTGAAACTGATTTTAACTGACCACGTTTTGGACAATTTGTTCCATGACAAATTTTTAAAAATTCAATTGGTTTTTAAATATTTTATCACAGTGTTTCTTAAGAAAAACTAACTACAAACAGTCTTTCAAATTGGATTCAGTCTATTCTTTTCCATTTATATAATTGCTAATCAAACTATTGAAAAAAAGTGCCCTCATACTTCTCAATGTTAGGATTTAGGATCACCTTTTACATTTTATTTCCAATATATATTGTGTAATTATCTGTACATGAAGGGTTGATGATGAACTACCCCTGACTGAGCCCCTACTCTGTGCCAGACAGCATTATTGCTAATCTTTACAATAGTTACACACGCTGGACATTGTTAAACCCACCATATAAATGAAGAAACTGAAGCTGAGAAGATTAAACAACTTGCCCAAGGTCACACAGCTAATAAGCAGATAATACTGAGTCATTTTATTAAATATTTGTCAGGTATCATATGAAGTTTCTCTGTTCATGAGTTTCTATATTGAATGAGAAGAATTAAAAGAAAAATTGCTAGTTCTCCTGCTAGCATGGCTAATTCATTTTGTAAATGATAATAGATTTATAGAGTCTTGGTTTATCATCCAAACCCATGCTAGTTCATCCTTTTCAAAATATAGTTCTATATTTTATATTTTCATCATAGATTCTGGTGTCCAACTGTGTAAAAAAAATTCATGCTCAGAGGTTTCCTTTGTAATAGAAAGAGGCCTTAAATGTTGCAAGACTGAAGAAATTAGCAATGATCAGAAATAGCTGTACTGTTTTAGCAAGATATACGTTAATTTCCCCAGAGGTTAAAAAATTTTAATAAATATAAATGAAGGAGTTAGTCCCCACAGGATCAGGGAGAGAATAACACATCTTTATATTTATTTATTTCTTAAATTTAGCCTTCAGCATTCTTATCTCCTTATTACATCCAATGACTTGGCTTCCTCTGGGTGCTTTATCCAGGGCAAATCTATGGCAACTACAACTGTGCTTCATCTTATGCTTTTATGCTTTCCATCCAAAAATGGGATTTAGAAATTTACTTTAAAGTAATTTGATAAAAATTGGTATAATAAGATTAGACATTTTCTTTGCTCTACGAATTTGGTATCTGGCTGTTATAAGCCTTCATAATTCAGTTCTAAAAGTTTAAGAAGTAGGAAAGGTGGGATGGGAATATGAGTAAAAATATACTCACCTGTATTGTAAGCTCAGAAATTGTATTTATTATGCTTTATGGATTCTAACCAGAGATTTAGGTTCAGTGATAACTCCTACAACTTTAAATTCATCTGAAAAAATTACACATATGTTGTTTGGTAGTTATATGCATGCAGTTGGTGCTGAATAAACACGTATTAGGTGGGTATTAAAGGAGTCTTTTGTTTAGACTTTTTTGCATATTATAATACCTAGTGGAAGATTTTCTAATAGTTGAGTTGACACATTAAAGATTTTTCTGAATTTTGTTTATTTATTAAAGTATATTACATGGCAACATATGACTACATCTCATTCAAATAAATTAAAATATTTCCAGATAGGTTGATCTATCCCCAAATTTATCTTGTTCTTCAGGAAAAAAAGTCATTGCTATTAGCTTAGTATGTATCCTCCAGACCTTTATTTGGTGTGTATATGTATACAGACATACCTTGGTTTATTGCACTTTACTTTATTATGTTTCACATATACTGCATGTCTCACAAATTGAAGATTTGTGGCAACTCTGCATTGAGAAAGTCTACACCATATGTCCAAAGCATGTGTTCACTCTATATCTATCTCACATTTTAGCAATTCTCACAAAATTTCAGATGCTTTCGTTTTTGTTTTGTTTTGTTTTTTTGAGTTGGAGTCTCACTCTGTCTCCCAGACTGGAGTGCCATGGCTGCTCCCGGCCACTGCAGCCTCGACCTGCTGGGCTCCGGCGATCCTTCTGTCTCAGCCTTCCAAGTAGCTGGAACTACAGACGTGTGCTCCCACGCCCGGCTAATTTTGATTTATTGTAGAGATGAGGTCTCGCCAAGTTGCCCAGGCAGGTCTCGAACCCGCGGACTCAGGCAATCCACTTACCTCAGCCTCCCAAGGCACGGGATTACAGGCTGAGCCACCGAGCCCGGCGCTTTCATTATTGTTATAACTGTTATGGTGATTTGTGATCACTGATTTTTGATGCTACTAATGTAACTGTTTTGAAGCACTAAGAACCACACCCACATAAGACGGTCAACTTAATCAATAAATGCTGCATGTGTTCTGACTGCTGCACCGACTGGTTATTCCCCCATGTTCCTCCCTCTCCTTCAGTCTCCCTATTCCCTGAGACACAAAAATATTAAAATTAGGCCAATTAATAACCATACGATGGCCTCTAAGTATTCACTTTAAATCAAGAACTAGAAGTGATTAAACTTAGTGAGGAAAGTATGCCAAAAGCTGAGACAGGCTGAAAGCTAGGCCTCTTGTGCCAAACAATTAGCCAAGCTGGGAATACAAAGGGAAATTTTCTTTCTTTTGAAATTTCAGTAGCTTTGGGGGGTACAAGTAGTTTTTGAGTGTGCCCCCCCACCTGTGCACATTGTACCTAATAGGTGATTTTTTTGTCCCTCCACACCTTGCCCCCTGCCCCCTTCTGAGTTTCCAGTGTCCATTACACTATGCTCTATGTCTCTGCGGATCCTTAGTTTGGCTCCCACTTATAAGTGAGAACATGTGGTATTTGGTTTTCTTTTTCTGAGTTCGTTCACTTAGGATGATGTTCTCCAACTCTGTCCAAGTTGTTGCAAAAGACAATTCTTTTTGATAGCTGAATAGCATTCCATAGAGTATATATACCACATTTTCATTAACTACTGATCAGTTGATGGACATTTAGATTTATTTTATATATTTTCTATTGTGAATTGTGCTGTGATGAACTTGTGGGTGCAAGTGTCTTTGTTATGTAACAAACTCTGTTTTTGGGGGTAGATACCTAGTAGTGAGATTGCTGGATAAAATGGTAGATCTACTTTAGTTGTTTGAGAAATCTTCATACTGCCTTTCATAGAGGTTGTACTAATTTACACTGCCACCAACAGTGTATACGCATTTTCTTTTCTCTGTATCTGTACTAGCATCTAATTGTTTTTTTGATTTTTTAAAATAATGGCCATTCTGACTAGTGTAATATAGTATCTCATTGTTTAATTTGCATTTCCCTGATGATGAGTCATGTTGAGTATTTTTCATGTTTACTTGCCACTTATATATCTTCTTTTGAGAGATGTCTGTTCAAGTCATTTGCTCAGTTTTTAATGAGGTTATTTGCTCTTCTCTTACGGATTTGTTTGAGTTCTTTGTAGATTCAGATCTTAGTCCTTTATCGTATGTATAGTTTGTGTATGTTTTCTCTCATTCTTTGGGTTGCCTGTTTGCTCTGTTGATTATTTCTTTTATTGTGCAAAAGTTTTTTTGTTTAAGTCCCGCTTGTTGATTTTTGTTTTTGTTGCATTTGCTTTTGGGGTTTTTTTAGCCATAAATTCGTTGCCGAGGTCAATGTCTAGAAGAGTTTTTCCTAGGTTTTCTTCTAGGATTTTTATGGTTTCAAGTTTGACATTTAAGTCTTTGATACATCTTGAGTTAATTTTTGTATATGGGGAGAGAGAGAGATGGGGGTCATGTTTCATTTTTCTGCATGTAGCCATCCAATTTTCCCAGTATCATTTGTTGAATAGGTAACCTGTCTTCAGTGTATGATTTTGTCTGCTTTGTCAAAGATCAGTTGGTTGTAGGTATTTGGGTTTATTTCTGGATTCTCTATTCTGTTCCATTGGTCTGTTTTTGTACCATTGACATGCTGTTTTGGTTACTATAGCTTTGCAGTATAATTTGAAGTCAGATAATATGATCTCTCCAACTTTATCCTTTTTGCTTAGGATTGCTTTGGCTATTCTGGCTCATTTTGGGTTTCATTTTAGAATTGTCTTTTTCTAATTCTATGAAAAATGGCATTGGTAGTTTAGGAATTTGATTACTTTGGGTAATCATTTTAAAAATGTTAATTCTTCCAATCCATGAGCATAGGATGTTTCTCCATTTGTTTGTGTCCTCTACAGTTTCCTTCATCAGAGTATTATAAGTTCTCCTTGTAGATATCTTTCACCTCCTTGGTTAAATAAGTTCTTGAGTATTTTATGTTTATGGTTGCTTTTTAAAGGGGAATTGAGTTTTTGATTTGATTATCTACTTGGTTGCTATTGGTGTATAGCAGAGCTACTCATTTGAGTGTGTTGATTTTGTATCCTGAAATTTTTCCAAAGTCATTTATTAAGTTCAGGACTCTTTTGAAGTAGTCTTTAGGATTCTCTAGATATAAGATTATATTGTCAGCATGCAGAGATAGTTTGATTTCTTTTCCTCCAATTTGGATACCTTTTATTTCTCTTTCCTACCTGATTCATCTTGCTATGACTTCTAGTACTGTGTTGAGTAGGAGTGGTGAAAGTGGGCATACTTGCCATGTTCCAGTTCTGAGGGGGAATGTGTTCATTTAACTTTTCTCCATTCAAGATGGCATTGACTGTGGGTTTGTCGTATATGGCTTTTATTTTTTTGAGGAATGGTACCTCTATGCCTATTTTGGTGAGGGTTTTTATCATGAAGTGTTACTGGATTTTATCAAATGCTTTCTCTGCATCTATTGAAGTGATAATATGATTTTTGTTTTAAATTCTGTTTATGTAGTGGATCACGTTTATTGACAAGTGTATGTTGAAACACCCTTATATCCTTAGGATAAAACCTACTTGGTGGTAATGTATTTTTTTTAATGTGCTATGGAATTCAGTTGGCTAATACTTTGTTCAGAATTTTTGTGTCTATGTTCATAAAGGATACTGGTCTGTAGTTTTCTTTTTTTGTTGTTGTTGTGTCTCTTCCTGGCTTCAGAATGATACTGGTCTTGTAGAATGAGTTAGAGAGGATTCCATCATGTTCAGTTTTGTGAAATAGCTTCAGTAAATTGGAAGCAGTTCTTTTTTGAAGGTCTTGTAGAATTCAGCGGTGAGTTCATCAGGTCCTGGACTTTTTTTGTTGATGGGAGACTCCTAATTACTGTTTCATTCTTTGCTACTCGCTATTGGTCTGTTCAGGGTTTCTATTTCTTCCTGATTCAGGGTTTGGGGATTGTATATCTGCAAGAATTTATCCATTTTCTGTAGATTGTTTGCTTAAAGATGTTCATAATATTTCAGATGCTCTTTTGAATTTCTATAGTATCAGTTGTATTGTCTCCATTTTCATTTCTGATTGAGCTGATTTAAGAATCTTCTTCCTTGGGCAACTTGGCGAGACCTCATCTCTACAATAAATAAATAAAAAAAATTAGCCGGGCGTGGTAGTGCGCGCTTGTAGTTCCAGCTACTTGGAAGGCTGAGGCAGAAGGATCGCCAAAGCCTAGCAGGTCAAGGCTGCAGTGGCTGGGAGCGGCCACTGCACTCCAGTCTGGGTGACAGAGTGAGACTCCCACTCAAAAAAAAAAAAACTTCTTCCTTTGATTTTTTATAGTAATAACTAATATTTATTGAAGACCACATGGCTATAATGTGCGAGGCACTGCATTAAACAATGTATTTACAATATGTTATTTCAGTTTTGCAATAGCCACACAGTGCAGATTTTAATATCTCTGTCTTCAGAGGAGTAGATTAAGGTAAGCAGTAGTTAAGTAATCCAAGTAACTGGTCTCATTTCACAGAGCTAGAAAATAGCAAAAAATGACTAAAACCCAGGACTGGCTAATTCCCTAAATTCATCTACCTAACCTTTAAAAAAAAAAATAAAGATGGGGGGTACAAATCAGGGTTAGCTATATAAATGTTGATTATGCAGGTACCCTTGTTGATAAAGTGTGCCCCTCCCTCACCAGCAGTTTCCTTCAACTGCAAATCCCACCCCTTCCCCTGACAGTTTCACACTACTGCCAATCCCTTTCTTACAGTATTATAATTGTTCAAGGTTCGCTTATGAGTGAGAATATATGGTACTCTGTTCTTTGTTTCTGTGATAGATCACTGAGTATGATCGACTCTAGATCCATCCAAGTTGCTGTGAAGTCCATATGTTTGTCCTTCTTTATGGCTGCATAATATTCCACTGTGTATATGTACCACATTTTAAAAATCCAGTCCTGCTTCAATAGGCAGCATAGTTGGTTTCATGTTTTTGTTATTGTGAATAGAGCCGCAACAAACACACATGTGTAGGTATCTTTTTTGTAGAATGATTTGAGTTCCTCCGGATACATTCCCAATAGGAGAATTGCTGGGTCATATGGAAGGTCAATTTCTAGTTCTTTCAGAAATCACGGCACTGTCTTCCAGAGAGGCTGCACTAGTTTGCATTCCCACCAGCAGTGTAGAAGTGTTTCTTTTTGTCTGCATCTTCACCAGCATCTGTTGTTGTTTGTTTTATTAATGATGGCCATTCTTACTGGGGTTAGGTGTTATCTCAATGTCGTTTTGATTTGCATTTCTTGGTTGATGAGTGAGGCTGAGGACTTGTTCATGTGTCTGTTGGCTGCCCATATATCTTCTTTTAAGAAGTGTCTATTCATGTCTTTTGCCCACTTTTTAATGCGGCTGTTTGTTTTTTTCCTTTCGGCACTTTTGAGTTCCTTGTAGATCCTAGATGTTAGGCCTTTGTCAGATATACAGTGGACTGTCTCCCTGCTCTCTTGATAGTTTCTTTTGCTTTGCAGAAGCTCCTTAATTTGATGAGATCCTACTTGTCTATCTTATTTCTTAAGGCATTGGAATTTAGGGTTCTGATCAGGAATTGATTGCCATCTCCAATTTCCATAAGGGTGTCTCCTTCATTTTCTAAGATTCTTATAGTTTGAGGTTTTATGTTTAGGTCTTTGATCCATTTAGAGTTAATTTTTGTGTGTGGTGGTAGGTAGGTAGCCTGTTTCAATCTTCTACATATGATCAGCCAGTTTTCCCAGCCCCATTTACTGAATAGGTTCTCTTCTCCCCAGTGGTTGTTGTTGGAGGCTTTGTCAAAGAGGAGTTGGTTGAGAAATTGAGGTTTTGCTTCTGGAATCTCTATCCTATTCCATTGGTCTATGTGCCTGTTCTTTTACCAGTACCAGGCTGTTTTGATTGCTGTAGCCTTATAGTAAAGTTTGAATTCTGGAATTGTGACACCTCCTGCTTTGTTTCTTTTGCTAAGGATTGTTTTGGCTATTCGTAGTCATTTATGATTCCGCATGAATTTCTGTTTTGTCATTTCCAGGTGTGAGAAGAATGACGTTGGTAACTTAATGGGTATTGCGTTGAAGCTGTAGATTGCCTTTGGCAGGATGGACTTTTTAACAATGTTGATTCTTCTTAATCACGAGCATGGACTATTTTTCCATTTGTTTATGTCTTCTTGGATTTCTTTGAGCAGTGATTTGTAGTTCTCATTGTAAAGATCTGTCACTCCTCTGGTTAGGGAAATGCCAAGGTATTTCGTTTTTTGTGTGTGGCTGTCATGAATGGGATTGTGCTTTTAATTTGGGTCTCTGCCTGCTTGTTGTTTGTATATAGGAATGCAACTGTCTTTTGCACATTTATTTTGTACCCTGAGACTTTGCCAAAGTACTTTATCAGTGCAAGCAGGTTTTTGATAGATTCTCTTGGATTTTCAAGGTATAGGATCATATCATCAGCAAAGGGGAATAACTTGACTTCCTCTTTTCCTATTTGGATACCCCTGATTTCCTTCTCTTGTCTAATTACCCAAGCTAGGACTTCCAACACAATGTTGAACAAGAGGGGTGAAAGTGGGCAGCCTTGTCTTGTTCCAGTTTTCAGGGGAAATGTTTCCAGTTTCTGTCCATTTATCAATATGTTAGCTGTGGGTTTATTGTAGATGGCACTTTCTATTTTGAGGTATGTTCCTTCTATACCTAGGTGTCTGCGGGTTTTTATCAAGAAGAGATGCTGGATTTTATCAAAAGTTATTTTTCTACATCTAATGATATAATCATGTGGTTCTTATTTTTATATCTGTTGATGTATTTAATGACAATTATGGTCTTGTGAATGTTGAACCAGTCCTGCATCCTGGGGATGACGCCTACTTGGTCATGGTGGATGATTTTTGAGACGTGTTTTTGTATCCAATTTGCTAGAATCTTGTTGAGGATTTTTGCATCTGTGTTCTTAAAGGATATTGGCTTGTAGTTCCCTTTTTTTGTTGGATCTTTACCCAGTTTGGTATCAGTATGATATTAGTTCTGTAAAATGATTTGGGGAGAATTCCATCCTTCTTAATTGCTTGAAATTTTTTCTTCATTTCTTAAATAATCTAGCTAGCAGTCTATCAATTTTGTTTATCTTTTCAAATAACCAATTTTTTGTTTCATTGTTCTTTTCTATTTTTTAAAATTTCAATTTAATTTAATTCTCCTCTGATCTTTGTTATTTCTTTCTTTTTCTTTCTTTTTTTTTTTTGCTAGCTTCAGGTTTGATTTGTTCATGTCTTTTTAGTTCTTGAGGTGTATGTTACATTTTCAATATGCTATCTTTCAGTCTTATTGATGTAGGTCTTAGGCACTATAAATTTACCTCTGAGCACAGCTTTGCCTATATCTCAGAGGTTTTGATAACTTGTTTCATTGTTGTCATTTGTTCCAGGGAATGTTTTAATTTCCATCTTGATTTCATTGTTGACACAAGGATGATTCAGGAATGGATTGTCTAACTTCCATGTTTTGTCTGGTTTCATGAGTTCTTTTCTAGTTTTATTCCACTGTGGTCTTAGAAGGTACTTGACATGACTTTAATATTTTTGAGTGTGTTGAGAATTGATTTGTGGGCTACCATATGGTCAGTCTTGGAGAATGTTCCATGTGCTGATGAGAAAATGTATATTTTTTGTTCTGTGATGGAACTTTCTGAAGATGTCTGTTAGTTCCATTTGCTCTAGAGTCTGATTTAACTTCTTTTTTTTTTTTGTTTGGTACTTTCTACCTTGATCTGTCTATAGCTGTCAGTGGAGTGTTGAAGTGTCCCACTATTATTATATTACTGACTATTCCTTTTTTTAGGTCTAGTAGAATTTATTTTCTAAAGCTAGGGGCTCTGGTGTTAGCTACATATATATTTAAAATTGTTATGTCTTCTCATTGGATGGATCCCCTTTATCATTGCATAATAACCATCTTTGTCTTTTTTTACTATTGTTAATTTAAATTTTATTTTAACCAATATTCAAATAGCTATTCCTGCTTGTTTTAGTTTCCATTTGCATGGAATATTTTTCCCCATCTCTTTATCTTGAGTCTATAGAAGTCTTTCTGAGTTAAGTGGGTCTCTTGGAGGCAGCAGATATTTGGATTGTGTGTTTTTTAATCCATTCTGCCAGTCTATATTTTTTAGTGGGGATATTGAATCTATTTACATTCAGAGTTAATAATGAAATGCAAGATACTATTTCATTCATCATACTGGTTGTTGTCTTGTTGCTTGATTTATTTGTTTTATCTGTTGTAGTGTTTCATAAGCTCTGTGAGCTTTATGATTTTCAGTGTTTTCTACTGGTATATTTAATCATTTTGTTCCAGAATTTACTACTTTGAGTATTGCTTGTAGAACCAATCTAGAGGTGTCAAATTCCCTCGGCTTTATCATTTTTTCTACATGTATGAAACTTAGTTTTTGTGGGATACAGAATCCTTGACTGATTGTTATTCTGTTTGAGGAGATTGAAAACAGGGCCCAAGGGACTCTTGAGCCAGACTCACACTTGAACTTGCTTCAAATTCTCTGGAGTGTACCACCTGTGCTTAACACATTTTGTAAATACACATTTATGTACTTTAAAAAAAGGAGTAATCAAAACAGCCTAGTATTGGCACAATAACAGGTACATAGACCAATGAAACAGGATAGAGTTTCCAGAAGGAAAACCTCAATTTCTCAACCAACTCCTCTTTGACAAAGCCTCCAAAAACAATCACTGGGGAGAGGAGAACTTATTCAACAAATGGAGCTAGGAAAACTGGCTGATCACATGTAGAAAATTGAAACAGGACCCCTACTTATCACCACACACAAAAATTAACTCTAAATGGATCAAAGACCTAAACATAAAATCTCAAACTATAAAAATCTTAGAAAATGAAGGAGACATCCTTATGGAAATTGGAGCTAGCAACCAATTCATGATCAGAACCCTAAATTCCCATACCTTAAGAAATAAGATAGACAGGTGGGACCTCATCAAATTAAGGAGCTTCTGCAAAGCAAAAGAAACTATCAAGAGAGCAGGGAGATAGCCCACAGAATGGGAAAAAATATTTGCCAACTATATATCTGACAAAGGCCTAATATCTAGGATCTACATGGAACTCAAAAGTGCCGAAAGGAAAAAAAACAAACAGCCCCATTAAAAAGTGGGCAAAAGACATGAATAGACATTTCTTAAAAGAAGATATATGGGCAGCCAACAGACACATGAACAAGTGCTCAGCCTCACTCATCATTCAAGAAATGCAAATCAAAACCACATTGTGATACCACCTAACCCTAGTAAGAATAGCCATCATTAATAAAACAAACAACAACAGATGCTGGCAAGGATACAGACAAAAAGAAACACTTCTACACTGCTGGTGGGAATGCAAACTATTGCAACCTCTCTGGAAGATAGTGCGGCGATTTCTGAAAGAACTAGAAATTGACCTTCCATATGACCCAGCAATTCTCCTATTGGGAATGTACCCGGAGGTACATTCTACAAAAAAGATACCTGCACACGTATGTTTATTGCATCTCTCAAAAAACTCAAATCATTCTACAAAAAAGATACCTGCACACGCATGTTTATTGCATCTCTATTCACAATAACAAAAACATGAAACCAACTATGCTGCCTATTGAAGCAGGACTGGATTTTTAAAATGTGGTACATATACACAGTGGAATATTATGCAGCCATAAAGAAGGACAAACGTATGGACTTCACAGCAATTTGGATGGATTTAGAGTCGATCATACTCAGTGATCTATCACAGAAACAGAGAACAGAGTACCATATGTTCTCACTCATAAGCGGACCTTGAACAATTATAGTAGTATAAGAAAGGAATTGACAGTAGTGTGAAACTGTCAGGGGAGGGGGTGGGATTTGCAGTTGAAGGAAACTGCTGATGAGGGAGGGGCACACCTCATCAACAAGGGTACCTGAATAGTCAACATTTGTATACCTAATCCTGAATTGTACACCACATCTTTATAATAAAAAATAAATAAAATAAAATAATGCTGAGAAGTCTGCTGTCAGTCTGATAAGCTTACCATTACAAGTTATTTGATGCTTTTGTCTCACTGGTCTTAAAATTATTTTCTTCTTATTAACTTGCTTAACTGAATGATTATATGTCTTGGGGACGACTTTTTTGTAATGAATTTTCTGGGGATTCTTTGGGCTTCTTGTATCTGGATGCTTAGATCTCTGGCAAGGCCAGGGAAATTTTCCTGCATTATTCTCTCAAATATGTTTTGCAAACCTGTTGCTTTCTCTTTTTCCTCAGGAACACATATGATTCTTAGTTTTGAATGTTTTACATAATCCCACATTTCTTGGAGACTTTGTTCCATTCTCTTGATTCTTTTTTCTTTATTGTTATCTGATTGGGTTAATTCAATAGTCTGTGTTCACGTTCTGAGATGCTTTCTTCTGCTTGTTGTAGTCTACTGTTAAAACTTTCCACTGCATATTGTACTTTCCTAAATGCTTGTTTCATTTCCAGAATTTCAGGTTTTTTTTAAAGCTATCTTTCTCTTTTTCAACTTTCACCAGTACTTATTGAGCAATTTTATAATCAATCTTTTGAATTCTGTGTCTTCCCCACTGTGTCTAATGGCCCCCAGTGAACCATGGCGATGCAGGTGAGACTCTGGCTAGGTCCAGCCCAGGTCAATGAATTTTTCCTTTTTTTGTGTTTTGTGGTTATTATCACTCCTTTAAAGAGTTGTGGGGCATGTTGCTGGTCACATTCCTCTCTGAATGCTGAGGAAACTCTCTATTTTGGTTTACTACCATAGGAGAAACACTCTAACTGCCTCACATGGACCATCTTGTCTTTTGACTTCAAAGGACACATTCTTGAAGGAAATTAAATATGCTACTCCAGTGAACACATGAATGATAAGAAAGCAAGACACCCTTATTGCTGATATGGAGAAAGTTTGAGTGGTCTGGATAGAAGATCAAACTGGCTACAGCATTTTCTTATGACAAAGCCTAATCCAGAATAAAGTTCTACCTCTCCAATTTGGTGAAGGCTGAGACAGGTGAGGAAGTTGCAAAAGAAAAGTTGGAAGCTAGGAGGGATTTGTTCACGGGTTTAGGGAAAGAAGCTATCACTATCACATAAAGGCAAGGTGAAACAGCAAATGCTAATGAGAGGCTGCAGTAAGTTGTCCAGACGATCTAGGTCAGATCAATGAAGAAGGTGGATACACTAAACAACAGATTTTCAGTGTAGACAAAACAAATTTCTACTAGGACTTTGAGAGGTAGAAAGGAGAAGTCAGTGCCTGTTTTCAAAGCTACAATCATAAGCCTGATCTCTTTTTTAAAAAATTATATATTTTTTAATTTTAAAATTGTGGGTACAGTTAAGGGTTAGGTATACAGATATTCATTGTGCAGGTATCCTTGTTGTTGAGGTATGCTCCCCCTTCCCCAGACAGATATTGACAACCACTTTCCCTGTAGTTTCCCACCACTGTCAATCCTTTTCTTATAGTATTATGGTAGTTGTTCAAGGTCCACTTAAGAGTGAGAAAATGTGATACTCAGATCTTTGTTTCTGTGAAAGATCACTCAGTGTTATAAACTCTAATTCCATCCAGGTTGCTGCAAAATTCATGATTTTGTTCATTTTTATGGCTGCATAATATTCCATTGTGTTCACATTTTTCAATCCAGTCCTCTTTTGATGGACAGCATGGCTGGTTCCATGATCTTGCTATTGTGAACATTGCTGCGATAAACATATGTGTGCAGGTATTTTTTTTGTAGAGTGATTTGAGTTCTTCCTGGTATATTCCCAGTAGGGGGATTGTGGGTTCATATGGAAGGTCGATTTTTAGAACTTTCAGAAATTGCCACACTGATTTCCACAGAGGCTGGACTAGTTTACACTCCTACCAACAGTATAGAAGTGTTCCCTTTCCGCTGCATCCTCTCCAGCATCTGTTATTTTTTGAGTTATTGATGATGGCCATTCTGACAGGAGTTAGGTGGTATCTCAGTGTAGTTTTAATTTGCAGCTCCTTGATGACTAGTGAGGCTTAACATTTTTTCATGTATCTGTTGGCTGCTCATAGGTCTTCTTTTGAGAAGTGTCTATTCATCTTTTGCCCATTTTGTAATGCAGTTGTTTGTTTTTTTCTTTTCAGCACATTTGAGTTCCTTGTAGATCCTTAATGTTAGGTCTTTGTCAGACATGGAGTTGGCAAATATTTTTTTGCAGTCTATGGGCTGTCTACCTGCTCTTTTGATGGTTTCTTTGGCTTTGCAGAAGCTTGTCAGCTTAATGAGGTCCCACTTGTTTATCTTATCTCTTATGGTCTGTGCATTTCAAGTTTTGCTCAGGAATTGGATGCCAGTTCCAATTTCCATAAGGGTGTGTCCTGCATTTTCTAAAGGTCTTATGGTTTGAGGTTTTACATTTAGGTCTGTGATCCATTTAGAGTTAATTTTTGTGTGTGGGGATAGATAGGAGTCCTGTTCGAATCTTCTGTATGTGGTCAGCCATTTTCCCCAGCACCATTTACTGAATAGGTTCTCTTCTCTCCAGTGGTGGGTGGTGGAGGCTTTGTCGAAGATGAGTTGGTTGAGAAATTGAGGTTTTGCTTCTGGAATCTCAATTCTATTCCATTGGTCTATATGCCTGTTTTTGTACCTATACCAGGCTGTTTTGTTTATTATAGCTTTATAGTAAAGTTTAAAGACTGGTAGTGTGATACCTCTTGCTTTTTTTTTTTTTTGCTAAGGATTGTTCTAGCTATTCTCGGTCGTTTGTGTTTCCATATGAATCCTGTATTCTTTTTTTGTAGGTCTGAGAAGAATGTTGCTGGTAATTTGATGGGTATTGCATTAAATCTGTAGATTGCCTTAGGTAAAATGGGCATCTTAACAATGTTGATTCTACCAGTTCATAAGCATGAGATATTTTTCCACCTGTTTGTGTCATCTTTGATTTCTTTGAGCAATGTTTTGTAGTTTTCATTGTAAAGGTCTTTCATGTCTCTGGTTAGGAAGATGCCAAGATATTTCATATTTTTTTGTGGCTATTGTGAGTGAGCTTGTGCTTTTTATTTGGGTTTCTGCTAGTTTATTATTGGTGTAAAGGAATACGATTGTCTTTTGCACATTTATTTTATACCCTGAGACTTTTCCAAAGTCCTTTATCAGTGCAAGGAGGTTTTTGACAGATTCTTTTGGGTTTTCAAGGTATACAATCATGTCATCTGTAAAGAGAGATAACTTCACTTCCTCTTTTCCTATTTGTATACCCCTGATCACCTTCTCTTTTCTGATTGCTCTAGCTAGGACTTCCAAAACTATACTGAACAGGAGGGGTGAAAGTGGGTATCCTTGTCTTGTTCCAGTTTTCAGAGGAAATGATTCCAGTTTTTGTCTGCTTAGGAGTATGCTGGCTATGGGTTTCTCATGGATGGCTTTGACTATTTTGTGGTATGTTCCACATATGCCTAGATGTTCAATGGTTTTTATCAAGAAGGGGTGCTAGATTTGATCAAAAGCTTTTTCTGCATCTAATGATATAATCATGTGGTTTTTGTTTTGATATCTGTTTATGTATTTAATTACATTTATGGTCTTACGAATGTTGAACTAGTCTTGCATCCCAGGGATGAAGCCTACTTGGTCATGATGGATGATTTTTGAGATGTGTTGTTGAGTCTGGTTTGCTAGGATCTTGTTGAGAATTTTAGCATCTATGTTCATCAAAGATATTGGCCTGTAGTTCTCTTCCTTTGTTGGGTCTTTACTTGGCTTGGCTATCAATGTGATGTTAGCTTCATAAAATGATTTGGGGAGAGTTCCATCTTTCTCAATTGCCTGGAATCCTTTCAATAGGATTGGTATCAGTTCCTCCTTATATGTCTTGTAGAATTCTGCTGGAAAGCCATCTGGTCCGGGGTTTTTTTTTTGTAGGTAGTTTTCTTATGACATAATCAACTTCCTTGATTGTTATTGGTCTATTTAGGGTCTCGATATCTTCTTGTTTCAACCTAGACAGGTTGTGTGATGTCAGAAAGTCCTCCATTTCCTTTAGGTTTTCAAGTTTGTTTCCATACAAGAGTACATAGTAGTCTCTAATGATCTTTTATATTTCTTCAGGGTTAGATGTGACTTCATCTTTTGTGTTTCTGACTGTGTTTCTTTGGGCTTTTTCTCTCTTTTTCTTGGTCAGTCTATTTAGGGGACATTGATCTTGTTTATCCTTTCAAAGAACCAGCTTTTTGTTTAATTGATTTTTTGTATTATCTTTTTGTCTTCTATGTCCTGGATTTGGGCTTTTATTTTGGTGATCTGGATTCTTCTGCTGAAGTTAGGATTCTGGTGGTCTTGCTTTTCCAGCTTCCTTAGGTGACTTGTTAGGCTGTTAATTTGTGATCCTTCCATTTTCTTCATGTGCATTTGTAGAGATATGCATTCCCCTCTTATTACAGTTTTTATGGCATCCCAGATATTTTGGTAAGATGTTTCTTCATTTTCGTTTGTTTCTAGGTATCTTTTAATCTGTTTTGATTTCCATATTGCCCCAGGAGTTGTTTAGCGTCATACTGTTTAGTGTCCATGTCTTTGTGGGTTTTGGGGAACCTTTCTGGTATTGATATTTATTTTTATTCCACTGTGTTCCGAGAAGATGCATGGCAAAATTTCGATCTTTTGAAATTTGTTTATGCTTGCTTTATGGCCAAGGATGTGGTCGATCTTAGAGTATGTTCCATGCAGTGATGAGTAGCATGTATGTATATTCTGTGGTCGTTGGGTGGAGTGTTCTGTAGTTATCAATTAAGTCCATTTGGTCAAGAGTCACATTGAGGTTCCAGATCTCGTTGCTGATTTTTTGTCCTTATGATCTGTCTAGGGTTGTTAGTGGAGTATTAAAGTCCCCAGTTATGATAGTGTTTGAGTCAATATCTTTTTTGAGTTTACTTAGAAACTGGTTTACAAAAGTTGGCGCTCCTATGTTGGGTGCATATATGTTTAGGATTGATATTGCTTGTTGATGGATTGAACCTTTTATCTTATGTAGTGGCCTTTTGTATCTTTTAAAATTTTTGATAGCTTAAAGTATATTTTGTCTGAGATTAAGATTGCAATTCCTCCTTTCTTTTGTGTTCTGTTTGCCTGAAATTTTGCTTCCCATCCTCTTACTTTGAGTCTGTAAGTGTCCTTTCTAGTAAGATGAGTCTCTTGGAGGCAATATATTGTTGCCTAGTGATATTTTATCCATTTTGCCATTCTATGTCTTTTCTGTGGTACATTTAGTCCATTCACATTCCAGCTAATTATTGAAATGTGAGAGTTGATCCCTATCATGAGGTTCTTGTAGAGTTGTTGTTGTTCCTGTTTGTTTGTTGTCTTTCTTTTGGTTTTGAGTTGGTTCATGTGTGTTTTTAATATTTTTCCTGTATTCTTGGGAAGAAGATTGTTCTTTTTCCCTTTTCTTCTGTGTTCAATACTTTCTTAAGTGTTTCTTGTAGAGGTGGTCTGGAGGCAGCGTAAGTTCTTTTTTTGGGGGGCTTCCAATGTGTTCTTTTTTATTTTTTTATATTATGAAGTTGTGGGGTACAGTTAAGGGTTAGGTATACAATTGCGTTTCATTCAGGCACCCTGTTGATATGGGGTGTTTCCCCGTTCCCAGACAGATATTTGCTACTGTTAATCCCATCTCCTTCCCCCCACCATAGTTTCCCAGTACGGTCAGTCATTTTTGTATAGTATTGCATTGAATGTTTAAGGTCCATTATATGGAGTGAGAACATGTGATATTCGGATATTTGTTTCTGTGAGAGGTCACTCAGTATTATAGGGATTGGACATCTAGGAGAGATTTTAATTCTTCCTCACTCATGAAGCTTAGCTTGGCTGGGTAGGTTACTCTTGGTTGAAATTGTTTATCTTTTAGAACTTTGAATATTGGGCTCCAAGCTTTCCTACCCTGAAGGGTTCTTTAGATAAATCTGCTGCTATTCTAACTGGTCTTCCATAGTGGGTAGTCTGATCTTTTTCTCTTGCTGTCTTTAGGATTTTTTATTTTATACCTACTTAGTTTAGGTGAATTATGATGTGTCTGGGAGTTGGTCTTCTCATTTGTTTTCTTGCAGGGGTTCTCTGAATCTCTTGTGTTTGAATTTTCACATCACTGATGAGATGAGGGAAGTTTTCTTGGATAATTTCATGGAATGTTTGTTCCAGGGTGGTCTCTGTCTCTCTTTCTTCCTCAGGAAGTCCAATTACTCTTAGGATTGGTCTCTTGAAGTAATCACTCATCTCTTGAAGGTTTTGTTCTGTCTTTTTAAATTTCCATGTTTTTGGCAGTTTGGGTTAGTTCTATATTTTGATCCTCAAGCTCTGAGATTCTTCCTTCTGCTTGGCTAATTCTGTTTCCCATGCTTATCAGTTTGTTATTTATTTCATTTACAGTATTCTTTACTACTGTTATCTCAGTTATCAACTCCTTCTTATTTTCCTTTTGTGTCCCCTCAATTCTTTTTAATCTCTCTATTAATGTCTTGATATCTGGTTTTGTAGTTTGAGACCAGTCATTCTAGGTTTCTTCATTGTTTGCATTCCAAAGTCTGCTTTCTTAGTGTCTGACCTCCCAGGGGTCTGTAAGAGACCCATATTCTTCTTCTTTTTTTTTTTTTTTTTTTTAATTTGTGTAGATTTTTCTCTCCTCCCTTCCCTCCCCTTCTTTAATTCTGTTTTTCATGGAAGGTGGGGTTGCTTTTACTTCTTTTTGTTCAATCTCCTGTTCTTCCTTTTGAAGACCCTCTGGCTTTGCTCATTTCTGAGGCTGGACTGTGGGTTGAGGGCTGTACTTTTTGCTGTTTTGAGAATTAATTGAGGCAGAAGCTGTGATTCAGAATCTCTCTGTAGATCCACGTATCCACCGACAGGTGTATGGGCACCCTGGAACCCACTTCCCACTGCCTTACAATCTGTCCATGCAGTGGGGGTTTAGGTTTGTCCCCTGGAACAAAGGGAGGTAAAGAAAAGGAAAATAAGAATGTGGGGGTCAAGAGGAATTTGGAGAGAGTGAAAAGTAAGAGCAAAACAGACATACATATCAACTAACGAATGAAAAGAGACACAAAACCAGAAAAGAGTAAAAAACAAACAAACAAAATTCCCTAAAGCATACCGGTAGTCACACAAAGACATTCCAATAAAATCATGCCTTTTGATGTATTCTTCCTCAACACAACCAGGTAGTCTAAATCAAGAAGCAAACAAAAGTGAACAAAACAAACAGTCAAAACAATAAAATAAAAAATCAAAATAAGAAGCCAGACTAGCTCTGAGGTCTTTCCTGAATGTCTAAAGTCTCTTCTGCTCTGATCTCTAACCCCTCCCCTCTGCTCTCATTGCAGCAGATAGGGTTACTCATAGCTTGGGTCAGTTCCCTTGGCTTGCCGCCTGATAGGTCTGTCACATAGAACTAAGTTGTCTGTGTCTGATTCAGCATAGCGAAGGGGCTTCTGTTTCCTGGTTTGGCGAGGCTACCTTACGCCACAAGGTGGAGGTTGTGAGGAACTGGGCAGAACAATGCAAATCTCTGCCTGGAAAATGGCTGCGGTGGGTGGCTCCTCACCAGGCATGGAATCCTCTTGACTTTCCCCAGTCCTCTCTCTCCACTTGTCTGGGGCCCCAGTTGAACTGCTGTGAAGGGTGGTGATGGTATGTGTCCTGCATCAGGCACTGGGAATCAGCGAGATAGCTGCGTGCTGCAGTTTGATGTGCCGCGGGCAGCTTGGGGTGGGAGAGGGAGCTGTGAATTCCCCGGGTCGGACCCAAGAGCCGCAGTCTTGGCAGCCAGTCAGCACCTGGTAGCAACCACAGCAGTAATCCCTTGTGGAGGCCATAGTGTGGTGGCGGCAGTTTGCTGTTGCATGGAACCGGTTATAGCAGCCACCCCCCATGGAGGAGGCAGTTGTGGGGATGCGTGGAACTGCCTTAAGGAGCCACCTTTTGTGGAGATCTTCATAGTTTTGACTTGTCCCATTGCCATCTTGCCGAGCATCCCAGTCTGATCTCTTGTTGGGAGGTAATGCAACTGATAATTTTAAGTTGAAGCCAATGCTCATTCACCATTCCAGAAGTCCTAGGCTACTTTTGAATTATGCTAAATCTACTCTGCCTGTGCTCCAAAAATTGAGCAACAAAGTCTGAATGACAGCACCTCTGTTTACAGCATGGTTTATGATTTTTTTATTTTTATTTTAGCTGGAGTCTCACTCTTGTTGCTCAGGCTAGAGTGCAGTGGCATGTTCATGGCCACAACAGCCTCCACCTGCTGGGCTTAGGTGATCTTTCCACCTCAGCCTTCCAAGTAGCTGGAACTATAGATGCATGCCAACACACCTGGCTAGTTTTTGTGTTTTATTGTAGAGATGAGGTCTCACCAAGTTGCCCAGACTGGGTCTTGAACCCCTGAGCTAAGGCAATCCTCTCCCCTCAGCTTCCCAAAGTGCTAAGATTACAGGCTGAGCCACTGCATTCAACTAATTTATGAAATAATTTAAGTTCACTCTTGAGACCTATTGAGCAGAAAAAAATATTTCTTTCAAAATATTACTGTTCATTGACATGCACATAGTTACCTAAGAACTCTAATGGATATGTACAAGGAAATTAAAGTTTTCATCATGTTTGCTAACACAGTATTCATTTTACAGCCCATGGATCAAGGAGAATTTCAAATTTCAAGTGTTCTTATTTAAGAAATACATTTTGTAAGGCTATAACTGCCTAGATAGTGATTCCTCTAATCAATCTAAAAAGGAGTCACCTTTTTAGATACCATTAAGAACATTTATAGTTCATAAGAGGAGGTAAAAATATCAACACTAACCAGAGTTTGGAAGAAGTTGATTCCAACTCATATTGATGACATTGAAGAATTTAACACTCCGGGGGAGGAAGTAACTGCAGATGTAGTGGAAATAGCAAGAGAATTAGAATTAGAAATGAAACCTGAAGATGTGACTGAATTGTCTTCTCTTGAAAAAATGTGGACAGATGAAAAGTTACTTCTTATGCATGAATGTGATTTCTTGAGATGGAATATTCTGGTGGAGGTGCTGTAAACATTGTTGAAATGACAACAAAGGATTTAGACGGTTGCAGAAATTTATTTGAGAGGTTGATTACAATTTTGAAAAAAAATTCAACTGTAGATAAAATGCTATAAAATAGCATCATATGTTACAGAGAAATTTTTTATAAAGGTGGAATCATTGATGTAGCAAACTCATTGTGTCTCATTTTAAGAAATTGCCACTGGGATAGGTCCAACTGTGAGAGTCTCCGCAAAAGCCAGAGTCTATAAAGACTCTCTGCATGACTAGGCATGTGCCAGTGGGTGAGTGAAAGTCTGTCTGAGGGAAGACTTGGGTTCATCCACCCGGGGCTCTCCTCCAGAGGTGACTGCAACTCCCCACCACCCTGAGATTGGAGCCACTGGTACACAGGATTGCCTGCTGTTCTTGGAACTCTCCTGAGAAGAGCCTGCTGAATTCAGCTGATTCTCATCACCTGGTGCCTGGTGTACACCATCGCCTGTGACAGCAAAGTGGCTGATGCTCCAGGTCCAATCTTTGGAGAGAGAAGATCCAGGAAAGCTGGAAAGGATCTCTACCCTGGATGAGGAAATTTTCTCTGTCCTGGGATGAGGCAGAGACCTGCACTACCCCGCTCAGCTCCACTCAACCTTCAACTTGGGACCTAAGGTAATCTCATCAAACTCAAAGAGACAAAAGCCCCTGCCACCTGCTGGATCAGACAAAAACACATCAGATCTGAGTGGGAGACTTGACAGGCAACAAGTCGGGGGAGTCCAGATCTGATCCACCCTTCTCCCACAGTAAGGCTGGAGCATCTGACCCATGCTGAGAGCAACCCTATCAGCCTACACTGAGAGCAGAGGGGAGGGACTAGAGATCAAAGCTGAAAGGAGGTTGGATTTACAGAAACCACCTCAGAGCAAGTTTTTTATGGTCTGTTTTGCTCATTTTTGTTTGTTGTTTATCTGTTTTTTTCTGTTTTCAATAACGTTTTTGTACTTGCATTGTTTGTTACTTTATTGCTGTGTTTTAAGACTTCCTGTTTGTTTATGGGTATTTTTGAGGGAGTCAATAGGGGGGTTTTTCTCGGTTTGTGTGTTTGTATGATTCTATGTTTTAGTTTTTTACTCTTTTCTGTCTTTGTTTTTGTCTCTTTTCATTTGTTAGTTGGTACGTCTATCTGTTTTTCCTTTTATTCTTCTCTCTCTTCACCTTCTTCTCCCTCCCCCTTCCTTTTTCCATTCTATTCATTCTTCTTACTTCATTTTTCTTTCAGGGAGCAAACCTATACCCCTACTGCATGGACAGATTATAAGGCAGTGGGAAGTGTGTTCCAGGGAGCCCATACACCATTCAGTGGATACTGGGATCTACAGATAGATTGTGAATCACAGATCCCCTCAATTAAATCTAAAAACTGCAAAGAGTACAACTCTCAACCCACAGTCCAGCTTCAGAATTGAACAAAGCCAGGGGATCCACAAAAGGAAGAATAGGAGACTAGCAAACAGAAGTAAAAGCAACCCCCCATCCCTAAACAACAGAATTAAAGAAGAGGTAAAAAGTGGAGGTGGGAATCTACAGAAATCAAGAAAAAACAAAAGAAGAATATGGGTCTCACACAGACTAAGGGAGGTCAGACACGGAGAATACAGAGTTTGGAATGCAAACAATGAAGAGCCACCAGATTGACTGGTCTCAAACCACAAACCCAGATATCAAGACATTAATAGAGAGAATAAATAGAATTGAGAAGAGACAAGAGGAAAGAATGAAGGTGTTGATAACTGAGATAACAGCAGTAAAGAATACAGTGAATGAAATAAATAACATGGAAAGCATGGAAAGCAGAATTAGCCAAGCAGAAGAAAGAACCTCAGAGCTTGAGGATCAAAATACAGAACTAATTCAAACTGTCAATAACTGAGAGAAAGCTTAAAAAGACAGAACAAAACATTCAAGAGATGAGCGATTATTTCAAGAGGCTGAACCTAAAAGTAATTGGACTTCTTGAGGCAGAGAGACAGAGACCACCCTGGAACAAACATGCCATGAAATTATCCAAGAAAACTTCCCTCATCTCATAAATGACACAATTATTCAAACACAAGAGATTCAGAGCCCATGCAAGACAACAAATGAAAAGGCTAACTCCTAGACACATAGTAATTTGCCAACACAAAGTAGGTATAAAAGAAAATATTCTAAAGGCAGCAGAAGAAAAAGGTCAGACTACCTACCAGGGAAGACCAATAAGAATAGCAGCAGATTTATCTATAGAAACACATTAGGCTAGGAGAGCTTTGAGCCCAACCTTCAAAGTTCTAAAAGATAAACAATTTCAACCAAGAATTGCAAACCCAGCTAAGCCAAGCTTCATCAGTGATGGAGATTTAAAATAGATTCCAGGATTAGAAAATGAGGGGGCAGGGTCCAAATCACAATGAGCCTTAGAAGCCATTGTAAGGATTTTGGCTTTTACTATAAATAAAATGAGGACTTTTTTGAGAGTTTTGAGAAGAGTGACATGGTCAGTCTAACTTTGTTGTTAAAACTGGCTGATATTTTGGAAATAGATTGCAGGGAGCAAACACGGAAAAAGAAAAGCCAGTAAGACACTATAGCAATAACCGAGGTTTAGACCAGAGTGGTAGCAGTGAATGTGGCAGGCGTTGGTTGGATTCTTGCTGCATTTTTAAAGGTTTTCTGGTGGATGTGAGAGAATGAAAAGTATCAAGAATGACTCCTAGGCTTTTGGCCTGAGTAACTAGAAGGATAAAGTTGCCATCAATGGAGAATGATGAGGGAATCTGAGGGAAGGATTTGTGTCTCAGTTAAGAACCTGATAGTGCATTGGTCCCCAACTTTTTTGGCATCAGGGACTGGTTTTGTGGAAGATAATTTTTCCATGGGTGGGGGAGAGGGGAGCTGAGGGGGAATGGGTTGGAGAATCACCAGGCATTAGATTCTCATAAGGAGCACACAACTTAGATCCCTATCATGCACTATTCACAAAAGGATCCACCCTCCTATAAGAATCAGGAGGTGAATCTCCTCTGGCCTACCACTCACCTCTTGCTGTGCTACCTGTTTTCTAACAGACCACAGACAGATACCGGTCTGTGGCCCAGAGGTTGTGAATGCCTGCAATAAGGAATTCTGTTGGACCTTTAAATGGAGTTGTCGGGTAAACAACTTAATATGAGTTGGAAGCTCAGGGAAAAGGCCTGGACTATAGATATAAATGTGGTAATCACTGGCATATAAATAATATTTAAACTTTGAGGTTAGGTGAGGCCACCA
The DNA here is from genome assembly GCF_000164805.1 of Carlito syrichta. NCBI lineage: Eukaryota > Metazoa > Chordata > Mammalia > Primates > Tarsiidae > Carlito > Carlito syrichta. Next base: position 79,104 of record NW_007233665.1, on the reverse strand, counting down.
AGTGAGAGTGTAGATTTTAAAAAATGGCCAGCCCCCAGAATAACTGGTCACATACTACAAACCCAGACATCAAGACATTAATAGAGAGGATAAAAAGAATTGAGGAGAGACAAGAGGAAACTAGGAAGGAGTTGATAACTGAGATAATGCAGTAAAGAATACTGTGATTGAAATAAATAACAAACTAATAAGCATGGAAAGCAGAATTAGCCAAGCAGAAGACAGAATCTCAGGACTTGAAGACCAAAATATAGAACTAAACCAAACTGTCAAAAACATCGAAAAGAAGCTTAAGAAGACAGAACAAAACCTTCAAGAGATGAACGATTACTTCAAGAGAATGAACCTAAGAGTAATTGGACTTCCTGAGGCAGAAACAGAGACAGAGATCATCCTTGACCAAACATTCCACAATATTATTCAAGAAAACTTTCCTCACCTCATCAGTGATGTGAAAATTCAAACACAAGAGATTCAGAGAACCCCTGCAAGAAAACAAATGAGAAGACCAACTCCCAGGCACATAATAATTTGCCTAAACAAAGTAGGTATAAAATAAAAAATCCTAAAGGCAGCAAGAGAAAAAGGCCAGACTACCTACCAGAGAAGACCAATCAGAATAGCAGCAGATTTATCTACAGAAAAAACTCAGGCTAGGAGAGCTTAGAGCCCAATATTCAAAGTTCTCAAAGATAAACAATTTCAACCAAGAATAACCTACCCAGCCAAGCTAAGCTTCATCAGTGATGAAGAATTAAAATAGTTCCCAGGCATTCAATCTCTATGAACTTACACTGCCTCTAGATCTGCTCTATAAGAAACACTTAAGAATGTATTAAACACAGAAAAAGGGGAAAAAAAGAACAACAATGACCTTTACAAAAATGCAGGAAAAAGATTGAAAACACACATGGATCAGCCCAAAAATCAAAAGAAAGACAACAAACAAATAGCAACAACAACAATAAACTCTATAAGAACCTCATGATGGGGATACACTCTCACATCTCAATAATTAGCCTGAATGTGAATGGACTAAATGCACCACTGAAAAGACACAGAATGGCAAAATGGATAAAATATCATGAGGCAACAATATATGGTCTCCAAGATACTCATCTCATCAGAAAGGATACTCATAGACTCAAAGTGAGAGGATGGGAAACAAAATTTCAGGCAAACAGAACACAAAAGAAAGTGGGAGTCGCAATCTTAATATCAGACAAAATACCTTTTAAGCTATCAAAAATCTAAAAAAATATGGAAAGTCACTACATATTGATGAAAGGTTCAGTCCATCAGCAATAAATATCTATCCTAAACATATATGCACCCAACATAAGAGCACCAACTTTCATAAAGCAGCTTCTAGGCAAACATAAAAAACATATTGACTCTAACACTATCATAACTGGGGACTTAAATACCCCACTCACAACCCTAGATAGATCCTCAAGACAAAAAAATCAACAAGGAGATCACGACCAAATGGACTTAATTGATACCTACAGAACACTGCAGCCAACAACCATGGGATGCACATTCTATACATCACCACATGGAACATACTCTAAGATTGACCACATCCTTGGCCATAAGTCAAACATAAACAATTTTCATAAGATTGAAATTCTCCCATGTACCTTCTTAGATCACTGTGGATTAAAAAATAAATATTGACACCCACAAAGTTCCCCCCAAACCCACAAAGACATGGACACTAGACAGCATGATGTTAAGCAACTCCTGGGCCAACATGGACATCAAAAAGAGATTAAAAGATACCTAGAAATAAACACAAATGAAGAAACATCGTACCAAATATTCTGAGATGCCATGAAAACAGTACTAAGAGGGGAATTCATATCACTATGAATTCACATGAAGAAAGTGAAAAGATCACAAGTTAACAGCCTAACAAATCACCAAAGGAAGCTGGAAAAGCAAGGCCACCAAAACCCTAACTTCAGCAGAAGAATCCAGATCACCAAAATAAAAGCCCAAATCTAGGACATAGAAGACAAAAAGATATATAAAAAATCAATTAAACAAAAACCTGATTCTTTGAAAGAATAAACAAGGTCAATGGTCCCCTAATTTTGACTGACCAAGAAAAAGAAAGAAAAAGCCCAAAGAAACACAGTCAGAAACACAAAAGATGAAGTCACATCTGACCCTGAAGTAATACAAAAGATCATTAGAGACTACTATGTACTCTTGTATGGAAACAAACTTGAAAACCTAAAGGAAATGGAGGACTTTCTGACATCACACAACCTCCCCAAGTTGAAACAAGAAGAAATCCAGACCCCAAAAAGACCAATAACAACCCAGGAAATTGACTGTTATAAGAAAACTACCACCAACAACAAAAAAAGCCCTGAAACAGATGGCTTTTCAGCAGAATTCTACAAAATATACAAGGAGGAACTGATACCAATCCTATCGAAAGGATTCCAGGCAATTGAGAAAGATAGAACTCTCCCCAAATCATTTTATGAAGCTAACTTCACATTGATATGTCAAAAACCTCTTTGCATAGATCTAACAAAGGAAGAGAACTACAGGCCAACATCCTTGATGAACATAGATACTAAAATTCTTAATAAGATCCTAGCAAACCATATTCAATACTGCATCTCAAAAATCATCCACCATGACCAAGTAGGCTTCATCCCCGGGATGCAGGATTGGTTCAACATTCATAAGACTATAAACGTGATTAAGTACATCAACAGAGGTAAAACAAAACCCACATGATTATGTCATTAGATGGAGAAAAAGCTTTTGATCAAATCCAGCACCCTTCTTGATCAAAACCCTCAAACATCTAGGCATAGATGAAACATACCTCAAAATAGTAAGAGCAATCTATGAGAAACCCACAACCAGCATACTGCTAAACAGACAGAAAAAGGAACTATTTCCCTTGAAAACTGGAACAACACAAGGATGCCTACTCTCACCCTTCCTGTTCAACATAGTTTTGGATGTCCTAGCTAGAGCAATCAGACAAGAGAAGGAGATCAGTAGTATCCAAATAGGAAGAGGAAGTGAAATTATCTCTCTTTGCAGACAACATAATTCTATACCTTGAAAACCCAAGAAAATCTGTCAAAAACCTCTTTGCACTGATTAACAACATTGTCACAGTCTCAGGATATAAAATAAATGTGCAAAAGACAGTCACATTTCTATACACCAATAATAACAAACAGCAACTCAAATAAAAAGCGCAATCCCATTCACAATATCTACACACACACAAAAAGAAATACCTTGGCATTTTCCTAACCAGAGATGTGAAAGACCTTTACAATGAAAACTGCAAAACACTACTCAAAGAAATCAAAGATGACACAAACAAATGGATAAATATTCCATGCTCATGGATTAGAAGAATCAACATTGTTAGGATATCCATCCCACCTAAGGCGATCTACAGATTTAATGCAATCCTATTAAATTACCAGCAGCATTCTTCTCAGACCTGGAAACCCCAATACAGGGATTCATATGGCAACATAAATGACCAAGAATAGCCAAAATGATCCTCAACAACAACAAAAAAAACAAAAAACAAAACAAACAAACAAAAAAACAAAGCAGGAGGTATCACACTCCCAGACTTTAAACTTTATCATAAAACTACAATAAAAAGTACATGGAACCAACTGTTCTGCCCATCAAAAGAGGACTGGATTAAAAAAATGTGGTACATATACATGATGGAATATTACGCAGTCATAAAGAAGGAAAAATGATGAAATTCACAGCAATTTGGATGGACTTAGAGTCTATAATACTGAGTGATGTATCACAGAAACAAAAAACTGAGTGCCACATGTTCTCACTAATAAGCAGACCTTTAACAATTATTATGATACTATAACAAAAGGATTGGCAGTAGTGGGAAACTGCCAGGGGTGGGGGGGCAGTGGAATTGACAGTAGTGGTAATCTGCCAGGGGAATGGGGGCAAACTTCCTCAACAAGGGTACTTGCATAATGAGCATTTGCATACCTAACCCTGAATTGTACCCCACGTCTTTAAAATAAAAAAATTTAATAAAATAAAAAAAAGAAATTGCCACAGTCATCCCAGCCTTCAGCAGCCATCACCCTGATTATTCAATAGCTGTCTACATAGAGGTAATCACCTCCACCAGCAAAAGGCTTATGACTTGCTGAAGGCTCAGATGATTGTTAGAATAAAATATTTTTAAATTAAGCTATGGACTTTTTTAGCCACATTTTAGACTACAGTATAGTGTAAACATAACTTTTATATTCACTGGGAAACCAAAACTTTGTGTGATGCTCTTTATTGTGATACTTGCTTTATTATGATGATCTGGAACCAAACTCCCAATATTTTTAAGGTATGCCTGTATCATATATAATGTGTAGTGCTGTTTTATGTGTATGCATGTGTTTTGTATGTGAAGGGGGACTCCAAAAAAACATAATTATCTTTTGGAGGGCAGGCTCCTTGTAGTACACTTGAAATTTCTTCTTCTGGATCAAATGGTCAACCAAAGTTTTTATCTGGAAGTTTTGAGAAGGTTGTATCATGATCTGCAGGGAAAAAAAAACAACACTAATTTGTCACAAATACGTGACTGGTTCTTCTGCTGTGACAATGCACTTGCCCACACCACAGTGAAGTTCAGAAGTTTTTGACCAAAAATGGTATGACCTCTGTGCCACACCCTCCCTATTCACCTGATTTTGCCCCAAGTGACTTTCTTTTTGTTTCCCAATGAAAAAAGTCCTCAAAGGGAAACGTTTTGCTGATGTGGAAGAGGTGAAACAAACAAAAACTGGCAGAAGCGCTAGGAGGTAGGTGTAGTGTATCAAACAGAGAGTACTTTGAAGGTGACTGAAGTTTAAACGTGTAGGAATAAATACACAGTTTTTAAAATAAATTCTGGTTTTAGGGAGTTTCCCTGTCATAAATAGAACCACACTATGTATTACTGATAATCATTCAATAAAGTTTTTTATGAGTTTTCCAGTTAGAAACTCTAGTTAAAAATAGTTGCATGCCATCATTTCTATATCACACACAATTGTGAAAGTGATGAAATTTTTTCTCTATTATTTTGCTCATTATCTCCTCATCCATCTTTATTTTTCAAACCTTTCTCTCTCCACACACACTTAATGCCTTCTCTCTCCTTCCTCAATCTATCACTGAAACTCTAAAGAAAAGATTCCTATACTTTAATTTACACTTAGATTAGTGTGTTACTTACAGCAATTGTATTTTAATCCTTGGCACCATGTACAAAATAAAAGACCTTATGTCAGTTAAAAGATCATCTAGTACCAATAAGATAATGGAGGAATTATTTTAGGAAGTATAGAGTCTCTTCTGTGTCCTGAAGTCTCACCTATTAGGTTCCTGCTTGTTCCTTGAGGCCAAGAAGCCAGCTCTGCCAAAGAATATTTTGAAAGAAAAAAATGCAAATTTTGAATAGGCTTACATTTGATTATGAACCATTTGTCAGAGTTCTAGGTTGTAATCTGAAACTATGGGCACCTCTGCTCACTAAGAGCAAAGCTGTGAAGTTTTAAGAAGATTGCTCAAATTTCCACATAAAAAGGAAACAAAGTATTTGAGAATGTATAAAGCAAACACTGCTACTATTGCTGTTAAGTAGTAGTGATGGTTATAACACAACTACAGAACCTACTCTAAAAATACTGGACGGTGTTGCAGGATAGAAGAGGCCACCAAACCACAGCATGACCGCAACTCTAAGTATTAAATAGTGGGTTCTCCAGTAAAAGCCATTTCGAATCCCAAGCATTAAATACATTTGGACTGTTAGCTATATATTCCTTTGCAGTTTTCAATTTATCATCCTGGTACTGCTGTCTACCTGGAAAAATACATCCCTACTTTTTAAGTACCAAGCATGATGCTAGCCATTTTGTGTATTTAATATTTAATAAACCTGCCAGATTTAATAAGGTAAAGATTAGGATTCCCATTTTATGAGTGAGGCCATTGAAGTTCAGATTTGTCCAACTCACAGTGTTGTTGTATTTTTTTTTTCATAATTCAAACTGAAAAGGAGTTAAACCAAAGTCAGTCATTTCCACTGTGCCCTGCAGCTTCTTTTCATGTCCCTTTGTTTAACAATAGTGCACAGATTACTTTACAAACAGTCTTGAATAATTTTTTGGATTCTCTCTATTAGTGCCATTTTGGGGAGCATTTAAAAAATAAGCTATAGAGTATTCAAATTAGGTATACTATACAAATATAATTTGTCATTTTAGAAATCCTACCAGCCAAAACCCACTTAAATGCTTGCTGATAGAAATTTTCTTTTCACTGAAAGCATCTGCTCGCTAAAATCATGACCAATAGCAAGAAGCCACTCAAATAATCAAGTCTGTTCACTGTAAACTTGTTTCTTCATTCCCAAATTCTTAAATTAATGAAAGCTCTGAGTTCTTTTGAGGGATTACACAAAGCATTTCCATGTGTTTAAAAGTGCCCTACAAGGGTTTTGGAAGAGGAATTAGAAATTTATTTTTTCTGGTTACTCAGTTGTCTTTTTATATAATGCACACGTGTGGTTTGGCTTTTCAGCATCTTTTTGTTTTTGCAAGGTTTTTACTACTTTAAATTATTTTCCTGTTAAGTAGGACATTTGTAGCAGATGTGATTCATGTATATATTTTATGTTGCACTTAGTGAATACACAGGGCCCCTAGAATGACCTGGTTTTTGTGTTTGTATTTACTCTATATTTATACTTGAACTTGTGAAAGCAAAATATTCCTTGAAGCAAAAATTTATTGTTAGAAGATAAGATTGATTTTTTGTCTTATTTCTTGCCTCAACTCTAAGCATTTTGCCTTGGGAAGGAAGGTAATGCTATTTTGAGCCTAACAAAATATCTTAAGGTTATTAGATATATTTTTGCCTATCAAAATAAATACTCAAACATTTATTTGAAAATCAACTTTTAAAAAAATTGTGAGTGAAGAATAGTATTTAAACATTTTCACAAAGTGAGATATTTCTGTTATTTAATGTGATTTATATTATTCACATAGTGGAGCTGTGATAGTGAGTTTGGGGGTTATATTTTAGCATTGTGGGAAACATATATGACCCAGACTTCAAGACCTTGTACATGGACTTGTTTTTTCCACCAAAACCATTCTACAGGTATTTGTGAAATGGCTTAGGGATAGCATTCAATATGCATTTGTGTGTGATGTTTCAAAAATGCAGGCAAGATTTTCTGTGTCTGTGAATTTCTTAGATTGAAAGGATCTTTAATAATAGTGTTCTCAGCTGCTCAGATTGTTCAGTGATTCAAATTTTAAAGAACAAACGCTCATGAAGCCACTGGCAATATCATTGTCTATCATCACCTCTATAGTCAGTCTTTTTGCACCTTTGAGTTGTCTACCCACCTGAATACTGGCCAATTTTCATTTATTTACTTAATTTCCCCCCAAAGAATGCTGTTTTGCTGGTTGAAGCATTTTCACAATAGCGTAAATTCTTCCATGCCTAGAAATGTAAGTTAACAATGACATTTTGATTTTGTTTTTTAGAGCATCAGGGCATCGGGACTAATCCTGTTGGAAACGATCCTTTTTGGGTCTCTGCTCCTATACTTTCCAGTAAGTAACATAATTATATTCTAAAATTATATTTTATTTTGCTTTGGCAGTATCATACACACACACAGACACACATACTATAAAGTGTTGTTTATACACACATGACAAGGGTTTTACTGGTATTTAAATCCTGGCTTTACCATCTGTTTGACCTTAGATAGATTAACATTTTCAAGGCTTGGTTTCCTCTTGTAAAATGATGCTAATTGTACTTTTCTTTCCAAGTTTGTGAAGAAGGTTAAATGCTTAAGTGAGAAACATATTAAAAGGTATACTTGGTATGTGTGCCTCGGTAAGTGTGTTAAATATATACAAATAAGTATTAATTTCATTTTTCGTCCCCTTCTACTGAATCGGGACCATAAGACACACCAACTAATTAATGCTGGAAAGTTAGAAATGACTACATAGAAAAATGAACATAATGAAATAAATGTATGCATGATACTAATGGCTTAGGTAATCATAGTAGCCTCTATCTCACTAGCAACATGTCTGCAACCAGAAGATAAGTACTGATTTTACTAATTAAATTCAACTGATTTGGGTTCAACAGATATTGTGTGCCAAGTACTATGCTAATTTCTGGTGATACTCTATGAGCAAGCCAAACTTGACTCCTCCTCTTAAGAAGTTTGCAATTTAAAGGAAGCAATAAGTTATACAAACAATGATAATACAATGTGACAAATGCTGAGAGTCTTAAGGGCAGGATGCTGTGGAGGCACTTAGGAGAGATACCTAATCATGTCTAGGAAATAAAATATCCCTTGCCAGAGACCTGAAAGATGAGTAGGCCCAGAAGAAAGAAAGGTAGGGATACCAGGACATCATCTCAGTCGTCTTTGTTGATTCTTCTTCTTTCTTCCCACTTCTCATAGTTAAATGCCTCAGGACTGAATCCTGGCAGCTTTTTTTATTTTTTATTTTTTCCCCTTTTAATTTTTATTTAAAATTGTGGGGTACAAGCCGGGCTCGGTGGCTCAGCCTGTAATCCCGCGCCTTTGGGAGACTGAGGTGAGTGGATTGCCTGAGCCCGTGGGTTCGAGACCCGCCTGGGCAACTTGGCGAGACCTCATCTCCACAATAAATCAAAAATTCGCAGGGTGTGGTAGCGCATGCCTGTAGTTCCGGCTACTTGGAAGGCTGAGGCGGAAGGATTGCCGGAGCCCACCAGGTCGAGGCTGCGGTGCCCGGGAGTGGCCACTGCACTCCAGTCTGGGCGACAGAGTGAGACTCCAACTCAAAAAAAAAAACATTGTGGGATACAATTCAGGGCTAGGTATACAAATATTCACCGTGCAGGTACCCTTATCGATGAGGTGTGCCCCCTCTTACCCAGGCAGATTTCGACTACTGTCAATCCTACCTCCTCACCCCCCAACCTCCCTCCCCACAGTTTCCCACCACTTTCAGTCCTTTTCTTATAGTAATATGGCAGTTGTTCAAGGTCCACTTATGAGTGAGAACATGCGATACTCAACTCTTTGTTTCTGTGAGAGATCACTCAGTATTAGAAACTCTAATTCCATCCAGGTTGCTGTGAAGTTCATGATTTTGTTCTTCTTTGTGCCTGCGTAGTACTCCATTGTGTATATGTACCACATTTTTTTAATCCAGTCCTCTTTGATGGGCAGCACGGTTGGCTCCATGTTCTTGCTATTGTGATCAATGCTGCGATAAACATACGTGTGCAAGTATCATTTTCATAGAGTGACCTGAGTTCTTCCAGGTATATTCCCAGTAGGGGGGATTGTGGGCTCATATGGAAGGTCGATTTTTAGAACTTTTAGGAATCAACAGACTGATTTCCACAGATGCTGAACTATTTTGCATTCCCACCAACAGTGTAGAAGTGTTTCCTTTTTGCCACATCCTCTCCAACATCTGTTATTTTCTGAGTTATTGATGATGACCATTCTGACTGGAGTTAGGTGGTATCTCAGTGTAGTTTTAATTTGCATCTCCTTGTGACTAGTGAGGCTCAACATTTTTTTCATATATGTGTTGGCTGCTCTTATGTCTTCTTTTGAGAAGTGTCTATTCATATCTTTAGCCCACTTTGTAATAGGGCTGTTGGTTTTTTTCTTTTCAGCAAGTTTGAGTTCCTTGTAGATCCTTGATGTTAGGCCTTTGTCAAATATGAAGTTGGCAAATATTTTTTCCCAGTCTGTGGGCTGTCTCTCCACTCTCTTGATGGTTTCTTTGGCTTTGCAGAAACTTGTCAGTTTAATGAGGTCCCACTTGCCTATCTTATCTCTTATGGCCTGGGCACTTTGGATTTTGATCAGCAATTGGTTGCCAGTTCTAACTTTCATAACAGTGTCTCCCACACTTTCCAGGGTTTTACAGTTAGAGGTTTTACATTTAGGTCTGTGATCCATTTAGAGTTATTTTTTGTGTATGGGGATAGGTAAGGGTCCTGTTTTAATCTTCTGTATGTGGTCAACCAGTTTTCCCAGCACCATTTAATGAATAGGTTCTCCTCTCCTCAGTAGTGGGTGGCGGAGGCTTTGTTGAAGATGAGTTGGTTCAGAAATTAAGGTTTTGTTTCTAGAATCTCAATTCTATTCCATTGGTCTATATGCCTGTTCTTGTACCAATTCCAGGCTGTTTTGATTTTTGATTCTTGTAGCTTTATAATATAGTTTAAAGCCTGAGAGTGTGATAACTTCTACTTTGTTTTTTTGTTTGTTTGTTTTTGGTTTTTTTTTTTGCTGAGGATTTTTTTGGCTATTCTTGGTTGTTAATGTTTCCATATGAATCCTGTATTGTTTTCTCTAAGTCTGAGAAGAATGTTGTTGGTAATTTGATGGGTATTGCATTAAATCTATAGATTGCCTTAGGTAAAATGGACATCTTAACAGTGTTGATTCTATCAATCCATGAGCATGGGATATTTTTCCACTTGTTTGTGTCATCTTTGATTTCTTTGAGCAGTGTTTTGTAGTTTTCATTGTAATGGTC
>NW_007233665.1:22377-68096 GCF_000164805.1 Carlito syrichta | reverse complement strand
TGAGAGTGGGCATCCTTGTCTTGTTCCAGTTTTCAGGGGAAATGATTCCAATTTTTGTCTTGTTTAGGAGTATGCTGGCTGTGGGTTTCTCATAGATGGCTTTTGCTATTTTGAGGTGTGTTCCACATATGCCTAGATGTTTGAGAGTTTTTATCAAGAAGGAGTGCTGGATTTGATCAAAAGCTTTATCTGCATCTAATGATATAATCATGTGGTTTTTGTTTTTGCATCTATTGGTATATTTAATTACATTTATGGTCTTACGAATGTTGAACCAGCCTTGCATCCCAGGGATGATTTTTGAGATGTGTTGTTCAATCCGGTTTGCTAGGATCTTGTTGAGAATTTTAGTATCTATATTCATCAAAGATATTAGCCTGTAGTTCTCTTTCTTTGTTGGGTCTTTACCTGACTTGGGTATCAATGTTATATTACCTTCATAAAATGATTTGGGGAGAGTTCCATCTTTCACAATCACCTGGAATACTTTCAACAGGATTGGTATCACTTCCTCCTTGTATGTTTTGTAGAATTCTGCTGGAAAGCCATCTAGTCCAGGACCTTTTTTGTAGGTAGTTTTATGACATAATCAATTTCCTTGATTGTTATTGGTCTATTTAGGGTTTCAGTTCCTTCTTGTTTCAAGCTAGGGAGGTTGTGTGATGCCAGAAAGTCCTCTATTTCCTTTAGGTTTTCAAGTTTGCTTCCATACAATTGTACATAGTAGTCTCTGATAATCTTTAGAATTTCTTCAGGTTCAGTTGTGACTTCATCTTTTGTGTTTCTGATTGAGTTTATTTGGATTTTCTCTCTCTTTTTCTTGGTCAGTCTGGCTAGGGGATCATCTATCTTGTTTATCCTTTCAAAGAACCAGCTTTTTGTTTTGTTTATTTTTTTGTATTATCTTTTTGCCTTCTATGTCCTGGATTTGGCTTTTACTTTGGTGATCTGGATTCTTCTACTGAAGTAAGTTAGGGTTTTGGTGGTCTTGCATTTCCAGCTTCCTTAGGTGACTTGTTAGGCTATTAATTTGTGATCTTTCCATTTTCTTCATGTGTGTTTGTAAAGATATGAATTCCCCTCTTACTATTACTTTCATGGCATCCCATAGATTTTGGTAAGATGTTTCTTAATTTTCATTTGTTTCCAGGTACCTTTTAATCTCTGTGTTGATTTCATCATTGACCCAGGAGTTGCTTAGCATTGTACTATTTAGTGTCCATGTCTTTGTGGGTTTGGGGGCAACTTTGTTGGTGTTGATAGTTATTTTTATTCCACTGTGGTCTGAGAAGGTGCATGGCAAGATTTCAGCCTTATGAAATTTGTTTATGTTTAATTTATGGCCAATGATTTGTTCAATCTTGGAGTACATTCCATGTGGTGATGAGTAGAATGTATATTCTGTGGCCACTGGGTGGAGTGCTCTGTAGGTATCAATTAAGTCTATTTGTTCAAGAGTCTTTTTAAGGTTCTGGGTCTCCTTGCTGATTTTTTGGTCTTGATTATCTGTCTAGGGTTGTGAGTAGGGTATTAAAGTCCCCAGCTAAGATAGTGTTTGAGTCAATCTCTTTTTTAGAGTTTGTCTAGAAGCTGCTTTATGAATGTTGGTGCTCCTTAGGTTCATATATGTTTAGGATGGATACTTCTTGTTGATGGATTGAACATTTTATCATTATATAGTGACCTTCATCTTTTTAAATTTTTGATAGCTTAAAGGGTGTTTGTCTGAGGTCAGGATTGCAAACCAGCATTCTTTTGTGTTCCATAAGCCTGAAATATTGTTTCCCATCCTCTTTGTTTGAGTCTGTGAGTGTCCTTTCTGGTGAGATGAGTCTCTTGGAGACGATATATTGTTGCCTCATGATATTTTATCCATTTTGCCATTCTATGTCTTTTCTGTGGTGCATTTAGTCCATTCACGATCAGGCTAATTATTGAAATGCGAGGTTTTATCTTTGTCATGAGGGTCTTATAAGTTGTTGTACTTGTTTGTTTGTTGACTTTCTTTTGGTTTTATGGGTTGGTTCATGTGTGTTTTCAATCTTTTTCCTGTATTCTTGTGAAGAACATTGTTGTTCTTTTTCCCTTTTCTTCTGTGTTTAATACTTTCTTAAGAGTTTCTTGTAGGGGTTGTCTGGAGGCAGAATAAGTTCTTAGGGATTGGGTGTCTGGGAAAGATTTTAATTCTCCCTCACTGATGAAGTTTAGCTTGACTGGGTAGGTTATTCTTGGTTGAAATTGTTTATTTTTGAGAACTTTGAATATTGGGTTCCAAACTCTCCTAGACTGAGTTGTTTCTGTAGATAAATCTGCTGCTATTCTGATTGGTCTCCTCTGGTAGGTAGTCTGGCCTTTTTCTCTTGCTGCCTTTAGGATTTTTTATTTTATAACTACTTTGTTTAAGCAAATTATTATGTGTCTGGGAGTTGGTCTTCTCATTTTTTTCTTGCAGGGGTTCTCTGAATCTCTTGTGTTTGAATTTTCACATCACTGATGAGGTGAGGAAAGTTTTCTTGAATAATATTGTGGAATGTTTGGTCAAGGATGATCTCTGTCTCTGTTTCTGCCTCAGGAAGTCCAATTACTCTTAGGTTCATTCTCTTGAAGTAATCGTTCATCTCTTGAAGGTTTTGTTCTGTCTTCTTAAGCTTCTTTTCGATGTTTTTGACAGTTTGGTTTAGTTCTATATTTTGGTCTTCAAGTCCTGAGATTCTGTCTTCTGCTTGGCCAATTCTGCTTTCCATGCTTATTAGTTCATTATTTATTTCAATCACAGTATTCTTTACTGCTGTTATCTCAGTTATCAACTCCTTCCTAGTTTTCTCTTGTCTCTCCTCAATTCTTTTTATCCTCTCTATTAATGTCTTGATGTCTGGGTTTGTAGTATATGACCAGTCATTCTGGGGGCTGGCAACTTTTTAAAATTTACACTCTCACTTGGTGGTCTCACCTAACCTCAAAGTTTAAATATTATTAATATGCCAGTGATTACCACATTTATATCTATAGCCCAGGCCTTTTCCCTGAGCTTCCAACTCATACTGAGTTGTTTACTCGACAACTCCATTTAAAGGTCCAACAGAATTCCTTATTGCAGACATCCACAACCTCTGGGCCACAGACTGGTATCTGTCTGTGGTCTGTTAGGAAACAGGTAGCACAGCAAGAGGTGAGTGGCAGGCCAGAGGAGATTGACCTCCTGATTCTTGTAGGAGGGAGGATCCTTTTGTGAACAGTGCATGATAGGGATCTAAGTTGCGTGCTCCTTATGAGAATCTAATGCTTGATGATTCTCCAACCCATTCCCCCTTAGCTCCCCTCTCCCTCACCCATGGAAAAATTAACTTCCACAAAACCAGTCCCTGATGCCAAAAAAGTTGGGGACCAACGCACTATCAGGTTCTTAACTGAGACACTAATCTTTCCCTCAGATTTCCTCATCAGTCTCCATTGATGGCGACTTTATCCTTCTAGTTACTCAGGCCAAAAGCCTGGGAGTCATTCTTGATACTTTTCTTTCTCTCACATCCACCAGAAAACCTTTAAAAATGCAGCAAGAATCCAACCAACGCCTGCCACATTCACTGCTACCACTCTGGTCTAAACCTCGGTTATTGCTATAGTGTTTTACTGGCTTTTCTTTTTCCATGTTTGCTCCCTGCAATCTATTTCCAAAATATCAGCCAGTTTTAACATCAAAGTTAGACTGACCATGTCACTCCTCTTCTCAAAACTCTCAAAAAAAACCTTCATTTTACTTACTGTAAAAGCCAAAATCCTTACAATGGCTTCTAAGACTCATTGTGATTTGGACTCTGCCCCCTCATTTTCTAATCCTCTTACCTCATTCAGTGTTTAGAATAAGGGTTCTTGATCCATTCAGGTCTTGAATTACATTTTATATTTCTCCTTAAAATAGAAGTATATTTAGATATAATTAGTGCCATGGTCTAATTTTGAATGTTTCTTTCAAAATTTATGTTAGAAACTTAATTGTCAATGCAACAGTGTTGGGAGTAGGACATTTTGGGAGACATTTAGGCCACAAGGGCAATGCTCTTATGAATGGGTTAGTGCTGTTATATATAAAAGAGCTTGGCAGAGAGAGTTTGATTCTTTGTGCTCTTCTCCCTTCGGCTAAGTAAGGATACAGCAGGAAGGTCTTCACCAGATACCAAAGGCTGGCACCTTGATCTTGGACTTTACAACCTTCATAACTGTGGGAAATAAATTACTATTCTTGGTATATTACCCAGTCTCAGGTCTTTTGTTATAGCAGCACAGACAGACTAAAACAATCAGGCTTTTTTTTTTTTAAAAAATAAAATTACCCATATTACTTAAGTGTTCTAATTTACTGGGATTGAGTTATTCATAGTAATTAATAATAGAAACCGTAGCACAAATACTGAATATTTATTATGCCTGGTACTCTTTCTGTATAAATGGGAAGTCATGCATTATAACATTTAATCTTTGCCATGGAACTATCAGGCAGGTATTTAACCAAAATCACCTAATGAGGAAGTGAAAAATCTGAAATGACCTCAGTAATCTGAAGGATAATCTTAATATTCTGAATATCTGTTATTGCTGCCATCATTTTTTTTAGAACTTCTGCTGTTTTTAAACAGCATTTTCTACCTAATAGCCAGAGGTATCTTTAAAAATATAGAATCTAATCTCTCACCCCTTTTATGTTTTCTCAGTGTTCTTAGAATAAAGATTAAGACTCTACATGGTTTTATGATGTTGCTGTAGTGTGGTCTTTGCCTACCTCGCCAGCCTCATCTGATGTCACTTTTCTCCTCACTTTCTGCTCCCCAGCTACTCTGACCTTTTTTCTGTTCTCCAGTAAGACATGCTCTCTTTCTCGATAAACATAATAATGGAGATGAGAACTGTAAAATAATTAACCTATTGTTTAAAGCCATTAAGTTTGTGATAATACATTACAGTAGCTATAAGAAATGAATAACACCTCTTGTCATGGGACCTCTTCACACACTTCTCTCCAATTTTGAAGAGTCTTCCTTTCTTCCTACCCCTCACCCCACCCCACCAATCCTTTTGGCTAATTAACATCTAGTCATCTTATTGATTTTTACTTAAATATCACTTTTTCAAGAATATCTTCCTTGACCTTCAATCTGAGTCAAATTTCTTGTAATAATTTCTCATGGAATCTTGCTTTTTTTTTCTTGACAGCACCTATCTCTGTGGTTACACATTCAAAAGTGCAATTATTTGACTAATGTCATTTTCTTGCACAGACAAAGCTCTGTGAGAATAGGGCCTGTTTCTGTTCTACTCAGCATTGCATCTGTAGCATTTAGCCCAGTGCCTGGCTCCTTAGGAGGAGGCCAGTAAATATGCACTGAATGAATGAATGAAGTTATACTTGGATGAACTTAGACTGTACCTTAAACTACTGTCTGTTATCCTGTAGAAGCCTCCAAAGAATCTGCTTAATTGCGGAAGATTAAGGATAGCCCTTATTTATACTACTTTATTTAATGCCTACAATTAGGCAATAAACACCTTTTAATGTTATTCTGGGATGTTACCAGAAGTCCAAATTGTTTGTACTTCTAATATTCATATATATTAAAATCAAATGATCATATAAATGAGTATGAACCTATAATCTATAGAAGAATTATAAAGCCTCTTTTTTTTTTTGAGTTGGAGTCTTACTCTGTCATCCAGGCTGGAGTGCAGTGGCATGCTGTTCCCGATCACTGTAACCCTGTAACCACAACCTGCTGGGCTCAGGTGATCCTTCTGCCTCAGTCTTCTAAGTAGCTGGAACTACAGATGCATGCCACCACACCCAGCTAATAAAACCTCTTAAATGGAAGAAGTATACTCAAAAGGAAGACATTTGAAAGAATAGTAAATGTTATGCTACCAAGTGTTCAAAGCAGTTATTAGAGACCCTTTCATTGACTGGTATCCCATTTTGAGAGACATCTGATGAAACTACTTAAGGTGATATGAGATACAGAGAAAAAGAGGGAAGAGAATTAGCAGTTTAAAAGAAATATAAAGACAGTACTTTTTGGTTCTAATATATTTGGGAGGAAGGAAACAGAAAAGAAAGCTTACCAGACAAATCCTACCCAATAGAAATGTTAGGCTCCCTGATCATGTTCACTTCATACTTAGCTGTCTATTTTATCTGTCAGAAGGTAAATTCTTTTTATAACTTCTTAATTTATTAATGTATAGTTCCCAAATGTATACTTTATACTTTTGTTTTAATTTGGTAGTCATTCTCTGAAGGCAGAAAGGACCACATTATTTAATAAAGATTTGGATGTAGCATAAGATACAGAGGGAGAAAAGAGATTAAAATATAATATTATAAGAAAAGGACTGACAGTGGTGGGAAACTATGGGGGGAGGGGAAGGGAGATGGGATTAATGGTAGTCAATATATGTCTGGGGACGGGGAGACACCTCTTATCAACAAGGGTGCCTGAATGAAGCATATTTGTATACCTAACCCTTAACTGTACCCCACAATATCAAAATAAAAAATATTGATTATAAAAAATAAAATAAAATATAATATTGATTAAGTCTGGGAAAGAGAAGGATTTTATTTCAGGTGAAAGATTGAGTGATGCTGTTTCAGCAATAGTTAGTAAACTCTTTGGCTAGCGGGGAGCATAGTATGTGCAGGTATGCATGCATAAAGTATTCTTGACAAGGATTGAACTGGGACTCATAAAACTTCCTTAGTTTAGTTTACAGCTTTTGCCTAGAGTTTGGCTATAAGGAAGATCTGTGCTAAGTGGTCAAAGTGACTAAGTAGACCAATTATAGCTAAAAGGTCAAATGATTTGAAGATACAAATGTGACCAATATCTTTCTTATTTGTTAAACATCTTATGTACTTCCTGTGTTCCTGGTGTGGACTATACCAGAATTGTTCATGAAAGTTTTACTGGGGTTACTCTTATTTTTTAAAAAAGCATGTACTTGAATAAAATAGAATTGTTTTTAGGGCTAGTTAACTCCTGGAAGTAGACATTGGGGGTATTCACTGTTCTACTGAGTTATGCAATGAGTTTTTTATTCTTTTTATGCTGCATATTGTTGTTCAGATTCGCAAGAATTAAGGTTATTTTTGCCTTTTCTAAGCAATCTTAGACTACAGATGATTTCATAACAATGCTTATATTGGAAAGTCCAAATTAGAGATTATCATCATTGTGCAGATGAGGACAAACCAAAATCTGACTAAATTTAGCATTGTTATATTAGGTAGCAGAGAGATGAAGCATTAAAACATTTTCTTACAGATTCTCAGAAGAATCTTATGATTTGAAGTCCATATATTTGCAAACAAATGATTAATATTCATAATTACCTAAAAAACTTTTGTGTAATTTATGAAAGAAAGAAAAAACTTTAAGAAAAAACCGAAGTCTAGTTTTTGTTAAGTTACATTTTAAAAGACATTTTATTGATTAATAAATTATATTATTTGAAATATAATAATCTAGAAATTTGTTTTGCTTTGACTAAACTGCCAGTTTCAACTAGTAAGTTTTTTCCTCTGATCTTCATTCCTTATTTAGTTAACTGAAGGGCACCAATATATACATAAATACAATGCTTATTTTCATGTTGTTCCCTCCCACCTCATGTCCTATAAAAAATAAGTACAAAATATTAGAACTAGAAGAGACATCAAACACAACTTAGTCTGAATCCAATCTCTTTATTTTACAAATGAAAGAAGAGAGGCTAAAAGAGGTTGTGATTCATCCAGCTTTCTTCAGGTAGGTAATAAGAGAGCCAAGAATGAAATCCAGTTTCTTCCCTCCTGGTCTGCTGCTGTCTTCATTGTATGACAGTGTCTCTCAAGGAAGATGTGAATGAGATATTCAAATGGCATACAATAGGGAGCTAGGAAAGCCTGTCCTACTCCTTCGTCAGTCACCCTTTCTCATCCAGTCTCCAAGGAACTAAAAGCCACAGAGGACAAAACAGAGAATCCATTCATAATAGTTCCAGGTTTAGCCCTAAGACCTAGTGCGAAATTTCCATGAGTTTGGATGGACCGTGTTGTTGAACCATCTGAAGTTTCTGCTGTTCGACCATGTTACCTATATAAATGGCAATTTAGGTTTCAACCTAATATCAGGTTAGTTTTTGTGGCATAGAACCTAAGTCAGTTAAGAGATCACTTTTTCTATGATCGCCTCAAAACGTAAAACTAAAACTTGGATATTTAGAAATTCCAATGTGGAAAAAATTAATCTAGAGCACAGGTATCACCCAGAAGCAAACAAAACTCAAGAAGTGATTGCTCCCATGCATAGAGCTTAAAGGAAGTTAATAAAGAGAAAAGAACTGAAAGTGAAGAAGGAGAATGAGAGAATAGACGGTGAGAATATGGCTAAAGCAGCCAAGTTTTTAATTCTTTGCTTCTTTTAATACCCAAATTATCCTAGATTTGACCAGTGGAAGCCCCTTCAAACTAGCTCCTGCATCCTTTTTATGTGACTCCACTGTTCTTTGAGCACTTTCCAGTGCAACAGAATGTTCCAGACTTATTTTATACTTTTCCTCTCCCAGCCCAAGAATTAGCCTTTTCTCCAAGGATCTCTGGTTTGTTTTAGGGGAAAATGGCATCATTTTAGTTCTGAGGCAAACTCACTTCTATTGTGACAGACAGAGAGCAGAAAGTTCCAATTTTATAGGTAGGCCAATATTTTTAAGCTAATCTAGAATGCTTCTCACTTGGGGTGCTCTTTAGATCCATTGGATTGATACCAGAGCAAAAGAGAAAAAGAAGCCAGAAAGAAAGTTAAATACTTATGAGAATAACAGTACTATCGGGAACACAATAGTGTGGGGATATTTGCTTTATGCCAAGGCAGTTCAAGAAGTATGGGAATAGGAGACTTTTAATTCTAAACAGCTAGAGGACGTCAGGAATACTGACTAAAATATAGAGAGCAACTGACATCAGGAATCTGAACTACCTCCTTCAAGGAAGTTTGAAGAGTGTGATGCCAAGATACTTTGTTCTCTTCCATAGGATAGGTTAGAGAAGTAGAAGAAATAGTTATCGATGCTCCCAAATTCTGGGTCGTTCCATTTATCCACTTGACTCATGCTCCCCTTCTGTACTCAATACACCAGAGAAAAGTCTGATCATTGGTGGGAGTGGTTGTCAACATGTAAAGGCATGGAGGCTAGCTATCCAGTGTGCATACTCAGGCTATTGGTTAAGAGGCTTGGTGCAGTGGTGTGCCAGGAATTAAACAATAATCTTCCTTTAGTTTAAGAGTTTTAATAAGCCAAAAGAGACTTAAATAACTGAGAGCTGGAATCCTGGTTTTAGTTAGTCAGTGAAAAGCAACAGTGCTATCATCTTTGCTAGAATAAACACATATTAGACTATATACTACTTAAAAAGTATCTTGTTGCATTTGTGAATTATTTACAAAGTAGGCCAAAATTATAAAACACAAAGAAAAAAACTAAGGGATTAACCAAAGTCATTATCATCCAGAAGTAATCACTGTATAATTTAATTATTTAAGACATTTGTCTCTTCACATGTATGTAAATACATAGGGAGAGATAAAAGAAATATAGAATATATATAAAAATAGAAAATGAATGGATGGTGGTAACTGAGATTCAGAGAGGATAACTCTATGAGATTTCACAAAATGTTTCTTCACAACAGACATTGTTTGTTCTAAAAGATCTTTTTTTTTTTTTTTAATGAGTTGAAGTCTCACTCTGTCTCTCATGCTGGAGTGCACTGGCATGCTCACGGTCACCGCAGCCTTGACCTGCTGGGCTCAGGTGATCCTTCTGCCTCAGCCTTCCAAGTAGCTGGAACTACAGGTGTGCACCGCCACACCCAGTTAATTTTTTGATTTATTGTAGAGATGAGATCTTGCCATGTTGCCCAGGCTGGTCTCGAATCCATGGGCTCAGGCAGTCCTCTCACCTCTATGCCCCAAAGTGCTGGGATTACAGGTGTGTGCCACTGTGCCTGGCAAAGACTTTTCTAAAGTGAAAAATTATTATAAAAATGTAAAAGACTGAGTTAATTATTTTTTTCTTGGCTATTATGTTTCAACTTTAGACAGTATTACTTGACTTCAGCTATAACAACTAAGAAATTGAACTCATATACAGTTCATTTTTTTTCTTTCTTTGTACCCATTGTCTGAATATTTTTAGGTTTGAAGGTAGCCTGATTTCTCTCTCCTGTGGATTGACTTTATGTTTCTTCCCATATGCCAATAAAAGTCATTCTTTAGTTTTGCAATTAAATTAAGAAGAAATTACCTTTGACTTTATTGTTCTGTGTCATTTTTTTCCTATATCATGAGACTTCCTTTCAATATATAGCATTAAGGCCTCTTTCATGCCTATATTTTTAAAAGCTGTATCTTTAATTTTTTCTGTTATGTTTTTCTTCTTCTTCAGGAACATAAGTAATGTATACATTGAATTTTCTTTTCCTTCTGTATATATAATCCTTCCAGTCATTTGTATATCTTTGCCCTTTTCTATTTTGTTTTTTGTGTTTCCCTCAAATCTTTATTCCATGACCTTTTACAGTATTTTCAGGCGTGTTTATTCTGTTTGAGTTGATTCTAATATTTCTGTGACCTCTCTAAATGTTTTTATTTTATTTTCATTTTATCTTCTCTTCTCTTGCTTTCTTTGAGCAGGTTATCTCTTTCTGTGCTTTTATTATTTCTTCTTTGCTCTCTAATTTCTTTTTCTTTGAGCTTCTTTGTCAAAAGCACATATTTTCTAGGATTTCTTTGAGGCTATGAGGATAACTTACTTTAATATTTATCTGTTTCTTGGGTAATGCCCCTTTTGCTGCACATTCTCCCTCCACCCTTATTTTAACAAAGAGTCTCCACTGTTTTTTCTTCTGATTTTTATTCATTTTCTGTTACCATTATTTTTTGTTATGGGTAAAAATATATAAAATAAAACTTACCATTTAAATAATTTTTAAATGTACAATTCAGTGGCTTTATGTACATTCACAGTGTTGTGCAACCACCAGTAATATCCATTTCCAGAACCTTTTCATCATTTCCCCCAGCCCTTGTTAGCCTCTCTTATAGTTTCTGTTCCTATGAGTGTGCCTATTCCAGGTATCTCACTGAGTGGAATCATGCAGTATTATTTTTTCCCTGGCTTGTTTTATTTGGCATAATGTTTTCAAGATTTATCCATGATTAAGCTTATGTTGAAATTGTATTCCTTTTGTGACTGAGTAATATTTTATTATAGGTACATACCACATTTTGTTTGCCATTAATCTATTAATGGACATTTAAGCCATTTTTACCTCTTGGCTATTGTGAATAATGCTGTGCTGTATTTCTCTCTATACATAGAGTGACCATGAACTCCAGCCCTACCCTGATGGAGCTTCAGGGGATTTAGTCATGAATGTTCACAGTGTGCCTTTCAGGGAATACTCTTTTACTCTAATGGACAACCTAATGCCTGAATGTTCCGCCTGTGACCAGGCATCCCTTTCACCAAGTGTTTATACTGAAAGACTTGGTGGCTCTTGTCTGACCTATGTCCAGTTTATTCCTGCCAAGATAGCAACTCTCTAGAAGATTCTTGATCAGGAAAAAGTTAGATTCAGTTGTGTCAGTCAGACACAGGGGAGGCAACACAATAAAATAAGTAACAGAAGCAATTTATTATTCTTAGGTTCATGAGAGATGAGGGGTACTAATGAGAGATGAGTGGTACTAATGAGAGCTGAGAGAAAGGTCACAGGATCTATGAGCTCAACCAGCAGATGGGGAGCCAGAGAGAGACAGACCTATGGACTGAGGCCTTTGTTGGGGCACAGTGTGTTACCCAAGGAAGTTTCCTGCCGGGAGTTCCAGCTGCAGGGTTTAGAGCAAGCATGCATGTGTTCTG
Organism: Carlito syrichta; assembly: GCF_000164805.1. Lineage (NCBI taxonomy): Eukaryota > Metazoa > Chordata > Mammalia > Primates > Tarsiidae > Carlito > Carlito syrichta. Next base: position 56,147 of record NW_007233665.1, on the reverse strand, counting down.
TGGTGTCACATTGTAGCTGAGAATGGTCACTGCAGCCCCATGCAGCAGTCTCTAGAGTCTATGCAGAGGATGGAGGTCAGTGGGGAGAGTCACATAGATTGTATCTGTATATTCATAAAGAGGTGTACCCCAGGAGATAGTGTAGAAGGTAGATATCTGGATTGACCCCTTTGAGGACCTAAGAGAAGGCATAGAGCTAGAAATTGTGCCAAGGGTGATTGAGTTCTGCATCTGATTTGAGAAAGTTCAAACTATGTTCAAAATGCATGTGGAGGTAACATACAACTATAGAAGTTTACTTAATGCTGCCAAGGACATTGGTATATATAAGTAGCCACTTGAGCCCTGCTTCCAGTTCTTGGGGTATATACCTAGAATATAATTGCTGGATAATATGGTAATTCTTTGTTTAGCTTTTGGACAAACTGCCAAACTGTTTTCAAGGTGGCTGCACCGTTTTCCAGTCCCATCAGCAATATAGAGTACTCCAACTCCTCCAGAGCCTCACCAATACTTATTTTCATTTTATATTTTTATAATAGCCATCCTTTTTTTTTTTTTTTTGAGTTGGAGTCTCACTCTGTTGCCCAGACTGGAGTGCAGCAGCCGCTCCCGGCCACCGCAGCCTTGACCTGCTGGGCTCCGGTGATCCTTCCGCCTCAGCCTTCCAAGTAGCCGGAATTATAGGCATGCGCTACCACGCCTGGCTGTAGTAATTCTGAAATGGCATCTTCTTGTGGTTTTGATTTTCTATTTTTTATTTTTGGAAGAGGCAGGTTTTCGGGTGTCTATTTCATGAAGAATCATGTGGAGAGCTGTAGGAGCGATAGGTTGAGACAGGCTACTCCTCTATTTTGAAATCACAAGAAGCCCCAAGTTCTCAGGTTGTATTCTAATTTTGTGTTTTGTTTTCTTCTTTCAAACACCTGAGCTCTGGATGCCTTCCTTTGCTAGCGTGCCACACAGGTACATCAAAAAAGATGACGTGTCCAAATCTCCACTGTGTTCCTCCAAGAAAATCTCCTATTTCTCTTTTGGTCTGCTGTGCTCTAAAAGTCAATTCTCCAATGGACAGGTCACCATTTCAGGACTGGCACAGAGCTTCCTGCTGAGCTTTGAAGTGGGCACATTGCAGTTCTTAGTGTCTTTCCTTGTTTTGGTGCAGCTGTAACTCAGTTCTTGGGTCTTCTCATGTCTTTTTGCCCTTAGTGATGTCATCCATTCTCATAGTTTAAGATACTCTCTGAGTGCCAACAGCACCCAAATTTGTACCTCCAGTCCCAATCTTTTTCCTGAATTCCAGACTTGTATGTGCATCTACCTGTTCAAAATCTCTACATGAAGTCTGATAGACCTTGCAGACTTAATCCATCCAAAACTTAACTTGTAATCCCACCACTACCACCAAGTCTGTTCTACCAGCAGGTTTCCCAGTTCCAGTTGGTAGCAATTCCACCCTTCCTGTTGCTTAGGTCAGAATCCTTGGAGTCGTTCTTGACTTTCTTCTGTCTCTCATATTGCATATACAATTCATCAGTTGTCCTGTTGGTCCTACCTTCAAAATATTTCCATAACCTACCATGTCATATCACCTCCACTGTTATCAGCCTGTTTTTAGTCACCATCTATTGGCATTAGATTACTACCATAACCTTTTAACTAGTTTCCCTGTCTCCAGTATGGCCTCCTATAGTCTATTTGCAACACAACAGCAAGAAATATTTATAAAAATCTAAGTCAGATAGTGTCACTCCTGCTCAAAATCCTGCCATAGCTCCCCATTTCATTGTGAATGAAATTTAGAGACCTAGAATACCTACATATTCTGCTCACCTACCACTATCTCTTCACCTTGCTCACTGTTTTCCAATAACACTGGACTTTTTCTCATTCTCAAACACTCCCACCTTAAAGCCCTTGCACTGGAGATTGCCTTTTCTGGAATTTGTTCCTTCCCATTATCCATGTGACCACATCAACAGCTCCTTCATGCTTTTGTTGAAATATCATCTTCTCAGTAAAGGTCACCCCGACTGCCCTGCTATTGCAGCTTGTCCCACTCCTTACAGTACTTTCAATCCCTCAGCCTGCTCTTTGTACATAAAACTTATTGTTTCCTACATTATCTTTATTTCTTACACATATATTTTTTTAATTTTCTGTTTCCATTCCCTCAACACACACACTAGAATTTCAGTTTGCTGTTGCATTTCAGCACCTGAAAAAGTGCCTGGCATAGTAGATAGGTGCTCAACAGATATTTGACATTCTTCATAAAGTAAAATATGGAGTGTGGTTTTTCCCTTGTATGATTAATAATGGCTTTCCATATCCCTAAAATTCTTTTCTTGCTAGACCACATCTATTGCTTCTGTGTCCATCACAGCACTTAAAAAATTTGTTGCATTTCAAGATATTTCTAACTAAAGCAATTACATACTTACACATACACATAATGTGAGTATATAGCTGGATGCCTCTGTTTTTATCACTGTCCCTCTGTTTCTGAATCTTCATCTCTAATTTCCTCTGTGTGGGAGAAAGGATAGCATTCTGTGGGATCTAGCTGTTCTTTATGTCTGTTACCTCAAGCCTAGTACCCTGTACCTCGCTCACTCTGCCAATAGTTCTGGCCTCCTTGCTCACCCTTCGACAGGCCTGGCACTTATGTACCCTGCAACCTTGGCATTGGTGGTTTCCTTTTCCTAGAGCACTCATAACCCATGTATCTTCATGGCTCACTCCATCATCTTTTAAAACCGTTGCTTAAATGTCAGCTTCTCAGTGAAGGAAGTTAAGGAACTCATTATGTTAGGATAAACAAGAGAGGTTAACTCAAAAATTGTAACATTAAAATAAGAATAAACCACTGCAGAAGAATAAATCATTGCAGAGACTTTCTAATGGTATTAAATGAAAACGGATTCAACAATGACGTAGAGGCAGAAATGTCACATTTGGCAGTAGACTAAGAACATCACGAATGATCCTGAGATTGCCTTTGTAGGAAAAAATGAGGAGATGCTGGCTCTGGTGATGATAGAGAACTTGACAGTCAGATGGTTTGAGGTGAAAGATAAGAAAATGTGTCTCTGCAGCAATGTCATAGCTGGAACGTTTTAGCGTCTCGTCAAAAATTCTGAAAAGGATAAAGAATCAGTTCATTTCTATTTCCCTTGCTACAGTTTGTAGGTTAATGTCTTTGCTCATGGGCAAAACACAGCAGAGACTCTTTGTCTGTTTTTCAGTGGTTACTCTTTCTCTCTTGGTTACAAAAATGTATCTCAAATTTTCCTATGCATTTCCCAAGATATATGTAATTATCCATTTCTGAAGTCTAGTAAAGTATTTTCAGCTAATAAAGAAGCCAACAAATTTAAACTTTAGATATTAGCTATTATATGTGAACATATGAGTTTAGAGAATTTTAGCAGTTTCTGGGAAACAGTCTCAGAATTGTCAACCATTTATATTAGCAGACTACCTGTACTATGATGTACAAGTTTATCTCTGTGGCCTTACATGTGAACAATATGACACAAAAGGGTATGAAACACTTAGAGATGTTTGAAAGGTAATGAAGAGATTAGTTATAGACAGAAAAATAGTTTTTACAGTTCAGCAGTGTATCCTCAGAACAGTTTTCTCTTCAAAGCTATTGGAAAAAATTGTGAAAGACTTAGAAAGCTATTGGAAAAAATTGTGAAAGACTTAAATGGTTACAAGTATTCTTTCAAAAATGACAAGTAGATGACATTTTGACAAGGTATAAATCATATTTTAAGTGTCAGGAGCTACACAGTGTCTCTAAAGAGTCACAATTCAATAAAGTAGATATATTATTTAAAGAAAATAGCAAAAGAGGAAAAATACAAAGATATAATATGTACATGGAATGATATTAATAAAAACTCAGCTTCATAAGCTCCAAAACTATGTAAGAATGAAACTGAAAGGAAGAATTTGGTTGTATAGCCTAGGTAGATCTACCTGAACTTTTAGGAGATAGGACAGAATGCTTTTCTAGACTATATCAGAAAAGAATCTCAATTTATATGTTTATTTTAGTTATATTTTTATCTAAAAACCATGGTTATTGCATATGAATATTTCTTCATGTTACAATTTCTGGAATAAGAGGAAAATAGACTATATTTTGTGAAAATATTATTGTTATTGACAAACCTTTAGAAATATTCACATTATCTAAAGGAAATGTTATTTATGATTAGATGTGTATAATTTCCATGACTTATCTATCCTTGAGTTATTTATTTTCAATGCTATCTCTAGACTTTGTAGATTGCTATGGTCTCAACATTTCTGTCCTCCCCAAATTCATATTGAAATCTTAACGTCCAAAGTGATGCTATTAGGAGGTAGGACTTTGAGGAATGATTAGGGCATGAATGGGATTAGTGCCCTTGTAAGAGACCCTTCACCTTTTCTGCCATGTGAGGTTAGATTGAAAAGAAGATTATCTATAAGGAAGTGGACCCTCACTAGATACCAAATCTACTGATGACTTGATCTTCCCAGACTCCAGAACCAGGAGAAATAGATTTATATTGTTTAAAAGCCACCGATATATAATATTTTGTTGTAGCAGCTGAACAGACTAGGACACAAATCGTACAAATATGATTAATTCAAATATAGACATACTCAGATGACATCCTAATCAAAACTCTACTTTCTATTCAATTTTGACTTTATTCATTGTTCATACATCTATTTCTGTAACCAATATCTACTTTAAATCACACTTACAGAAGTGTGGAACAACATCTTGTCTGGCTCAGTGGTCTTGTTCACTTCACACAGCCACACTGTTAGCATCTAGGTATGACCTAACTTGCTGCCCCCATCCAAGTGCTGTTGATCTTTGTGAGAGGATATGAAAAGGATTAGTTGCCTATATGAGTTTCTCTCAAAAACAGTTGTACAGTTCACCTTTTGGTGTATAGCACAACATCTTACCAGATACTGTAAAGTAAAAGATGCTCTTAAAAAAGAAGAGGTCAAGTAGATTTGCTTCTATTTAAGAAATCACAGTGAAAATTAGCATCATAAAAACTTTGAGAACTACAATAAGAAAACTCATTTAAATGCAGCATTTTTTCATCTTGCTTGATTTTATTATAGCCTTTTCCACATAGCACCTATCAAAGTATTTATAATTAATAACATACATACCATACTGTTTACCTTAAAGAATACATACTAAAAATCCCATAATGTTGCAGAAGTATTATTCCATTTTTATAGAGTAAAATTGGTGTGTGTGTTTGATACAAGCATATGAGATAAACTATAAGGAAGCAAAAGAATGACAAACACAAAATTCAGAGGGAAGGGAAGAGAATGGGATCAGAGAGGGGCATGAAGGGGAGCTTTTAGATAATAGTAATATTCTTTTCCTTAAACTGAGTGATGAATAAATGAGTATTTATTGTAATGAATATATACTTCTGTTTCTGCCTCCATATCTTTCTTTATCAACTGATCAATTGATTGAAATACTGAGATGTGCTAAGGATCAGAGTTCTAGAAGATGAAAAGACTCAGCAAAGGAGACTGGGAATGAGCCTTTATCTTTGTACATCTTCGCATTTCTTCTGTAAGAAAAGTAGAGTTTATTTTTGCTCCTCTCTATTTGAGAGAAATGATTCCATTCTAGAAAAAGTCTTAAGATAACTTCCTAAAACATCCAGAAATGGAGTCCTGCATTCAGAGACCTGAACTTTGTGGAGGAAGAGAAAGAAGAAGAAAGGAGGAAGAAGGAAGGAGATGATCCCTCTTTTAACACTGTTAGAAATTTAGAGGGAAAGTATTAGTATTACAGAACTACTAAGTATTATAACTTTTGTTTCTCTACTATAGAACTAACAATATTGTCTTTGGTTTTTATTTTCAAGTCCTTGTGTTTCTCTTACCATTATAAGCAACAGCTCAGAAGGATCAGATTAATGATGATGCTAGTTGACATTTATTGGGTCATTTTCCACTCTACGTAGCATATTATATATCCTAAGTGCTTCAAATGTGCTATTTATATAAGATGTCTTATACATCTTTGCATCCCCCAGTGTATAGCATAGTGTCAGGCATATGTTGAGAATCTAATAAAAGCTATTCCAGTTGCCTGTAAACAAGGAATTAGTATAATATGACATAAAAAGCTCTGACAAAACCATATGATCAAACATATCTCTGGAATTGGCATTCTAGTAAAAATAGAATTGTTAGTTAAGAACTTTCTGGAAGCCGGGCTCCGTGGCTCAGCCTGTAATCCCGCACCTTGGGAGGCTGAGGTGAGTGGATTGCCTAAGCCCGCGGGTTCGAGACCCGCCTGGGCAACTTGGTGAGACTGCATCTCTACAACAAATTTAAAAAAAAATTAGCTGGGTGTGATAGCATGCGCCTGTAGTTCCAGTTACTTGGAAGGCTGAGGCGGAAGGACCGCCGACAGAGTGAGACTCCAACTCAAAAAAAAAAAAAAAAAGAACTTTCTGGAGAGGCATGATTAAAATGTGTTAAAGTATTTGTTTCTCGAGAAGCTTCCTGGGAAGCTTAACTAGTTAGTGAACATTTTGCCTGTTACTTGCTTATTCAGTCACTCTTGGGCTTTATAATGTAGAAGTTGAGAGCGTAGATTGTGATGCCAGACTATAATTGGCATATACTTGTGTGACCTTGGGTTAGTCATTTAATCTCTTTGGACTGCCACTTTCTCATCTTTAAAATGAAAATAATAAGAATATAATGGGAGATTAAATGATTTAGGGATGCAAAATACATAGAACACTGCCTCACACGTACTTTGGGTCAGATGAAGTGTTCATAGACAAAGTGGCATATCCTGAAACAGGCATCAGCAAGCATCAGACTCCCCACGATTGCTACAACCCAGATTGCTGGGCCTTGCTACTGAGTTTCTGACTCAGTATGTTTAGGGCAACATTGGAGAATTTGCTTTTTTTTTTTTTTTTTTGAGTTGGAGTCTCACTCTGTCACCCAGACTGGAGTGCAGTGGCCTCTCCCAGCCACCACAGCCTCGACCTGCTGGTCTCTGGTGATCCTTCCGCCTCAGCCTTCCGAGTAGCTGGAACTACAGGCTCGCACTACCATGCCAGGCTAATTTTTTGATTTTTATTGTAGAGATGAGGTCTCACCAAATTGCCCAGGCAGGTCTCGAACCCACAGGCTCAGGCAATCCACTCACCTCAGCCTCCCAAGGCGTGGGATTACAGACTGAGCCACCGAGCCTGGCTAGAATTTGGCTGGTCCATGGTCCTGGAGCCACACTTTGAAAACCATTGGCTGTAGCTCTTCAAACTGGGCGTGGTTTCGGAATGATTGCTTTCTACTTGATTGTTTTGTTTATTCTAATCTATCATACATAGACCAATTTTTTTGTAAAGCACAATAACTATGAGTTATTAGGAAAGTGAAATTAAAACAAATAGATAAATGGAAATTTTCTTTTCTTTGAGTTTTCCAGTTGGTTTGTTTCCAGATAAATGGGAATTATCTATCTTGGAAAAGGGAAAGAATTCATATAATAAATAAAGTGAATGTCTTCACTTAAACATTTCATGTTAGGCTGGTCCCTTCTGGTATTTTAGCAACCCTTTCTTTTATCTCCCTTTTAAATTTAGATAAAGACATAACATATTGACAGGTTCCTGGGATTAAGATGCAGATATCTTTGGGTGCTGTTATTCTGCCTACAATACCATCAGAATTTTGAATTCAACATACTGGTCAGGTAATCCTGATCCAACCAGAGCCCACAAATCTCTGAGACAGTCTAATATTCAAAGCCTCATTTTCATTGTAAGAAGCCTACAAGACAAACAAACAAACAAAACAACAACAAAAATCCCCTCCTGTTTTATAGTGCCTATTCCACTATTCTGTGCTTCAAAGAAGTGTTCTCTTCTGCATGGAGATCAATTTATTTTTCCCTAAACAATTGGCAACATGACTTAAAAATTAGAAAAATTCACATAAAAGGCTATTTTCTTCTTTGTAAGTACCAGACCCTCATTCCCTCAATGCCAGTCATCTGTTGCAGTAGCATAGTGGCTCTTCCAACTAGGGATGTGTCTACGTATTCTAGTTTTTCACAATCCCACCTCACCCATTTTATTCATGTAGAGTAAGTTAATGCCTGGGCTTTCAGTATATTGTTTGATTTTCCTGCCACAACAATTGAAAGTTTTGACAAGAAAAAGGTAAAGCATCCTTCCTCTGATACCTATTTATAACTCCAATTCAGTGTAAAACTGCCTTTAAATTAGGAAAGGTGTATGTTCCATGAGTTCTCAGTGTAAAATAAATAAACTAACAACTAATCTAAAAAATTTTTAAATGAGATAGTTGTATTTAAATGTTCAAAAGGTTGGTAATAAAAAATAATTATGAGATGGTAATATTAGAATTAGCTTAAAATTAAGATTGCTGCAAGTACCAAGGACTATAAAGAGAGAAGCTTTGAAAAGCTAAACTTTCTCCAGTGAAAAGAAGTATGGAAGCAGAAAGTCGAAAGCAAAATGGTATTTCATGGTGCCAGGAATCTTGAATGACTTCCCTTTCCTCTAACCCCTTCAGCCATTGTCTCTTTAGCCAAGGAAGAGACAGGAAGAAAGCGGAAAGAGGGAGAATATACTGTATTTCTCTTCCATTTAACCTGATTAGTCAGAATTTAATCATAAGGTCACTCTTACTTTCAAGGGAGCCTGGGAAATAATTGTTTATCTAGGCAGTCATGTGTTTAACTGAAAAATTGGGATTCGTTTCATAAGAGAGATGGAAATTATGCATATTGTAAGATCTCTGTTTCTGCTATGCATGTGATTTTTATTTTCTCTAGTTGCTTATTTGTATTTGCTACATTCCTACAATGCATACTTGTTATCTTCATAAAAAGAACAAATGGCAAAGAAAAAAGAGTCCCATCTCTGACTCTGCCTTGCCATTACTTTTAGGAAGAAAATGAAGGTTGCTGAGGTACTGATTATGTAATTTACAATACAGACTTCATTTTGTGGAAAACTGCCTATCAATTATTAATTGTAATCTTTATATAGCTCTTCTTTCTTGTTCTTTCTTTTACTTGCTTGGAAAGAAAGTAATTATGTAATAGATGTGATTCAGACACGAAAAAAAGTGCCTATTTAATCTGTGAAGCTATTAGATGAGTACTGAAGAAGGATTCACCGAAGATGGATTTTCTCATATTGTTTTTTGTTGTTGTTGTTTCTGATAACAGCTCCATTCTTTTTAGGGTGCACTAATTTCAGTGACTCAAAAACCTTTGAAAGTTCATTTAAACTGTAGTGTAGGCACACTAAGTAGAGTGCGCTAAGGCTGGTGAAAAAAGAAAAAACTATAGTTTTACTTTAAACTTTGTCATAGTTTTTTTTTTAAGAAAGATAATATTTCTATAAATCACTAATGTATAACAAAATGCTTAGAATTTATTTGAAGTCAAGGGAGAAAAATGGACTAAAACTTTTGTTGTACCTAAAATCCTAGTTAGAAGGAAAAAGAAAGAAACAAAAAATTTTCCTCCAAATGATTTTTTTAAATGGAACAAGGTAAATGTGTACTGAAATTTCTGCCTATCTAGAAATTAAAGCTATATGAAATGGGAATTGCAAGAAAACCTTACATTTCAAATTGTGAACATTTTATCGGGACTGGGGCTAGGACCAACTTTTGGCAAGTAGTATTTCTCGACATATATAACCAGTTTTTACCTCTATTTCTGTTTCCATCACATACTTTAATTTTTCTTCAATCCACTAAGTAGATGTCGGGTTTCATATTGAATAAAGTACTGATAGGAATTTTTTAAAGTACTAAGATGATGTATATTCTGAGAAGCCACATGCGGATTGTTTTTATAATGTAGAACACTGAATGAGATACTAAATTAAAAAGAATGCAAGGGTTTCATGCTAGAATGTCTCCTTGGGCAGTGATCCATTTTTGGCCAGCCCCTCCTCACCACTCCAGTTGCACCCTCCCCTCTTCACATGTTTAACTTCTCTTTATCCTTCTGATCTCAGTTAAAACGTTATGTCCGGGACAGAATTCCTTAACCTGCCGCTTTCCCTTCAATTACCTTTGCGTTCTTCACCTGTCCCCATCACACATCGGTATGGGATCTTGATGTATGCACAAAGTCACATAAAAAACAGTGAGGAAAGGACAAATTCTTCAATGAGTTCTGTTGAGACAAAGACTTCTATATGAAAAAAGTAAAATCAGATCCTTAGTTCATAACACACAAATGTTATACAAATTAGAGATTTTAATATGAAAATTTAAAAATTCAACTATTAGGAGTAAATACAGAAGACTATCTTTGTGACCTTGGAAAGATTTTTAACTAGTACACAGAAAGTAAAAAAAAACAAAAGGTAGAGTTTTATCATTAAAATTTGTGTGAAGAAATACATAAAAACAAGATAAAGAATATAAAAAAAAATTTACAGAAGAGGAAACCAAGTTGGACAACATGCATGTAAAGAGTTGTTCAACCTGAAGTGCAAATAATGAAGTGCAAATTTAAGTAGAAATACAATTTCATGTCCATGAACTATGGAGATACATAGAAACACAATCCTAAACTGAAATTCTTGCTTGTGTTTGTATGCAGAGCCACTTTGGAGTGCAAATGTATAGAAATTGAAAATATTTATAAATACATTATATTTATATTTATAAATATATTATATTTACATTTATAAATGCAGTATGTATACAATAAAAATAGATACAACATGCAATCCAACAATACCACTTCTAAATACATACTTTAGAGAAAGACTTACATTTCACATTTGTTTGTAAGTATATTTGTTTATGGATGTTCATGGTGAACATTTTGGGGGATGTTTTTCAATATCCACTAATAAAGAAAAGAAAAAAAATTATTCATTTTAGAAATGTTGGAAACTAAGGAAAAGCATGAAGAACTGAGCTTTGTAATATTCAAGGTAAATTTCTAATATGACCCTATATGATAGATGATGTGTGTGTGTATCCCAAAATTATCACAACTCAATTAATTTTAACTAGTTTTTCTGTTAACCTGTGTCACAAAGACCATTATTACTCTTCAGATATTTCTGTGTTTCTTTGCATTTCTCAGCTTTCCTTGTAGTTAGTCTGAGAGTCATTTGACTATTTGCAATGAAATATGCAAAGTGATTTGTAAAAATCAGTTACAAGGCAGGGTGTCTCCTCTAGCTTTCTCTTCCTCTGCTATTGTAATTTTGGAGGACATTTTTTTTTACATGGATGACTGCAGATAGAGAAGGACTGCCTGAGTCACATTGGACTTTATAAGACTGAGATATAAGGCTTTGTCTGAGTCCCTAGGATTTCAGAGTTTATTGGTTTCTGCAACTTAGCCCAGTTGAACATTGACTAACAACTATCTTCAAATAAATATACAATTCTTAAAATTGTTGAGATAAATTATCATTTACCACCCTGAAAGAACTCAAGTTTACTATTTTAAAACCTAATTCCTAATGCTTTTATTATAAAAATGTTTGGAAAAATTATGAATTGAAGATAAGTATAAGGATGGTAATAAAATTACCCATAATTCTATCGCTCAGCAATAACTACTGTTAATAATTTACTAACTATCTTGTTATGAATTGAAGATAAGTATAAGGATGGTAATAAATTTACCCATAATTCTATTGCTCAGCAATAAACTACTGTTAATAATTTGCTAACTATCTTGTCTTCCTAAATATATACTTGTTCTTCATATCACTGAAAAACATTGTATTGAAAAACCATTTAGTTTATCATTATGTGAATGGACCAAATATTGGACATTTATGTGGTTTCCTATATTTGTCATTATAATAATTGCTATTTAAACATCTTTTTCTTAGTCTTTTTGTGTTGCAATAAAGGAATGCCTGAGGCTGGGTAATTTATAAAGAAAGGAAATTTCTTTGGCTCTCAGTGCTGCAAACCATACAAGAATTGTGGTCCCAGTGTCTGCTTCTGGTGGAGGTTTCAGGCTGCCTCCACTCATGGCGGGAGGTGAAAGGGGAACCAATGTGTATAGATCATGTGATGAGAGAAGAAGCAAGAGAGAGAGGAAGAGGAGGTGCCAGTATTTTTTCAACAACCAGCAACCTGGGAACTAAGAGTGAGAACTCACTGCCCTAAGAATGACTCCAAGCCATTCACGAGGGATCTGCCCCCAGAACCCAAACACCTCCTACCAACCCCTACACTCAACAATCCTTGGATCAGAAACAGTATTCATATATAAAATGAGCTGGTGAATTTCTTCTATAACAAACATTCCCTTGCTTACAGACTTTCCTGAACCATTGATAGCTCCTTCAGTGATACTATTATTTTTAAAAATTCTTTCACATGCTACATAGGACCTTTCTCTCTTAAAATGCACTAGTTGTCAACTATGTCTGCTCTAAGTAGCAAATGAGTTGTACTTCCTACTCTATTCCTTTTTTTTTTTTTTTTTACTATCCCTTAGTCTTAGATTAGGCACTACTTTGAAAAGAAAAAAAATTTTTTTTTTTGAGTTGGAGTCTCCCTCTGTCGCCCAGACTGGAGTGCAGTGGCCGCTTCCGGTCACCGCAGCCTCGACCTGCTGGGCTCCGGCGATCCTTCCGCCTCAGCCTTCCAAGTAGCCGGAATTACAGGCATGCGCTACCATGCCCAGCTGATTTTTTGATTTATTGTAGAGATGAGGTCTCGCTGCCCAGGTGGGTCTCGAACCCTTGGACTCAGGCAATCCACTCACCTCAGCCTCCCAAAGGTATGGGATTACAGGCTGAGCCACCGAGCCTGGCTGAAAAAAATTTTTATATTTGGGTTCTAAGCTCTTCTTCATGCTCTGAACCAAAACATTAAGGGCTTTTTGAATATGTTTTATCTACATGTGGACAAGGCTTTTTGAACATTCAATATGAAGACTGTGCAAAAAAAAACTACGGTAAAAACCAACACTTTTCATATGGGTGAAATGAAAGCATGATTTTGTAACAAGTGATAGACAACTCAACCTATCCAATCAATTAAAAATAAACCTTTTCTATTTTGATATCATTAGTATCAAAATATTTTGTTATTAATATCCAATTTGTGGATAAAAGACTTATTTTTCTGAGTTTCCTTTATTTTTTAATATTTGAAAATGATTTATCACATTTGAAAAAAAATAAGCATTTACAAAGAGTAAAATCAACAGTGACTACAAAAATCTTCACATATGAAAGTGCAACTTAAAAGAAAACCATATTTCCTAGTAGGTTTTAAACAATGTATTGACATATAGCCCTTTCACAGAAAGAGAGGTGGGGGTTGTTTATGGTTGAGTCATGAGTGCCTTTGTTCAACCAGCACTGGAGAGCTAGACTTTGAGAGGTTCCCTAGTATGGGGCCTGCTTACTCACAATTGCAGCAAAAGCCCTGTGTTCTGCCTTTGTCCTCTCTGGTCTGACTTCAGCATTACTCACTCAGTCCCTCTCCCTTTTATATAACCCAGTGCCATTCTATTCTAGCCAAGTTTATCTCTGCACCACTCAGATAAGCCCCATGCTGCTCTTTTTAAATGTCACTCTTAGAAGAAAGAAGATAGAGTGTTTTCTGAAAGAATTATTTTTTAAAGGGTTCACTGACTGAATTCACTCTGAGGGATAGTTTGAGTAGGGGGCTTTCTAAAAAAACGTATTTATTTTATTTTTTAACCTTTCAGGAGAGCATGTAGAGATAGGTAACCCATTATTGACTCAGGAAACTCTGTAGGCTTTTAAAGTGAATAAACAGAGTGAAAAAAGTCTGTCTAAGTAGACTTTTTTGCAGTGTCTGATACAGGCATCCAGGTTTCTTAGAGACCTTCACTGTTACATATTTTTAATACCTGTGTTGAGAAATTATGCAAACAATGTTAACCATCTAGACTAGTGAATTAAATGTCTAAATACCATTTAAATGTCAAGGCCATGAAAATGTGTATTTTGTGACAGTTTAGTTAGATCTAGATTGTTTAATTAGAGACAACAATATAGATGACCTTTTTTATTTACAATAAAAGTATATAGGGTGATTTTGTAGTTATTTGCTTATTGTGCTAAAGCTTGTTCTTAGAAGCTCATAAATAGCTGTATATATTGTTTAAATTAATAATAAATAATGCCCTATAGGGTTTAAATCATTTCAGAAATATAACACAAAACCAAGTACCATTTAATCTCTACAACATTTTGGAGTGAAAGTAAATTCATTTATAATAAAGTCACAAAAGTATTGTACACTAAAGAGAAGGTTTGACTGCTGCATTTGGGAACCCTCAATAGTCCCAATACTAATTTGACAGAAAGGACAGAAAGAGGAACACCAAGAATAAAATCTACCAGGAAACCGGGGGGAGGTGGGGGAAGAGTCTTTAATAGTGTTACTAAATAATATTTGTTTTGTATAGCATAAATCAGTAAGAAAAGAGAATTCATGAATCTCTATTATGAATTAATTTTAATTCAAATACCAGTGGATTTTTTGCACATATTTTCTAATCATAGATTTTTATCATGATTTAGAAATTTATTAAATATAAAGCCATATGAAGAAAAAATAAATATCCTATCACTTAAAGATAATTGTTGCTAATATAATCATGCATTTAGTTAGGCATTACTTCTGTCCAAGTGTGAAAATTGGATTCCTACTGTAGATAGTATTATTCATCTACCTGTAACAGTAAGTATTCAACAACATTATAATTTATAATAGTTGTGTAGTATTCCACTATATGGGTGTATTCTAGTGCCAAAATTTATTTAACTATCCCCAGACTTTTAGGTTAAATATTCTTTGAACTTTTTAAAATTAAATGTTTGAGGCTATTTTAAACCACTCCACAGCAAAGTTCTTTGTATGTAACTTTCCAAATCTCTAATTGTTTCTATATAGTACATTGCAAAATTAGTGGGTTAAAAAGTATACTCTTTTAAGCTTAAAAATGAAAATATTTTCAAACTAATTTATGATTTTAAAGTTTTATTTATTTATTTTAAGAGTAAGTTTGATTTGTTATTTATTCATCATAGCCAGAAACTGGAAATAACCTATCTGTTCCCCCAGCAAATGAGTACATTGCCACTCAGTAGATCCTATATTATTCCATTTATATGAAATCTAGAAAAGACAAATCTAATATAAAGTAATAGAAAGCAGTGGTTTCCTGAAGCTGGAGTGAATGGTGGGAATTGATTCACTGTAGAAAATGTAGAAAGCATGATAATCAGACAAAAGGAAAATATTTCATTATTTAGAGATATGTAAACGCTATTAACTTTGTAAAAGATATATAGGTACACGAAGAACAAAGTCAGTTTAATGAGATTTCTTTATTGACTCAGCAGATAAAATTTCATAGATAATTCTCCTACTTTTCTATTCTTGAGATTATTTTAATATATCTTTTTTTGATGTTTTAATTTTTTTATTGTTGTGTGCTGCCATGTCTTTCAGCAGTAAAGAGAAATTACCAAATGATGATGAGTATGTTGTCAGCCCATTTCCTAGAAAGTGTTTCTACAGTTAAGTGATCTTCATTTATCACAGAAAAAATGGACTTTCCCTAAAATGATCAGCAACCTATGTCATACAATTACGAGTATGCATTTAAATTAAACATAAACTATTTTCTTCCCTTCTTAAGTTGTAGAATTTGCACATTCCCTTAGCTTCCATTGTTTACCTTACAGCAGGATTTCTCAGACTCAGCACTGTGGACATTCTGGGCTGGATAACTGTGTTGTGAGGGGCTGTGGTATGCATTGTAGGATATTTATGTTCTTATTTCTCATAATTCTCTTCCACATCCACCTTGTGGGCAAATATATTTGGAAATGCTGGAGTAAACAAAGTTAATCACAACCTTTAAATACCAATATGCACTTTAAGTCTTCAGGAGGGCATGTGTACTTGGCATGCAACACTTGCCAAGTTTATTTAACCATAGTACATTTTTTTCAAATAACATCTCCTGGGATTATAGTTTCATAGAGTCCAGTTTGGGAAACATTAGTCTCCATTACATAATCAAAATTCCTTAGCCTGTCATTCAAGATCCTCAAGGACCTGGCTTCATCCTTTCCCTTTGGCTTTATTTCTCATTATTTATGGCTTTATTTCTTGAAGCAGCATTCCTGGCTTCAACCCACTAGACACTAGTATACTACTGCAAACTCTGGAACATTACTGTTCTGTAACACAAGAAATGGAGAGACACTATGCAGATCTGATCATGGTTTGCCTTACAACTTTACACCAGACATTTAACTACATATGGCTCTCTGCTGGATCTCATTCTAAACAAACGGAGCGGACTTAATTTTACTTTTTCTATATATAAGCAGGAGTTTAACAAGGTTAAAAGTACAAGACTCTGGGGAATTTTCAAGTTAGTAGAAATCCTTAGTGCTTTTCCAATTAGCTGGGAAAGGATGCTTAGAAGAATTAGGAGGCATTTGAGAGAAAAGAAGGAACTTTAGCAGCTGAAATACCTATCATTTTCTCATCTTGTATTAGATAAAAAATTATCCTTCAAGGGAAGCAGGTGTGTATACCTTAGAAACATTATTAACCCATGTCCAATAGTCACTATGCTAAAAGCATTGAGCCAGGTCATTTGAGGGAGAAACAAAAAGGAAAGAACAGAGTCATTGGCCTCACAGAGTTTATGGTCTAGGGCCGCTGTCCGCAACCTTTTTTGGCATCTGGGATGGGTTTCATGGAAGACAATTTTCCACAGACTGGGGTGGGGACGGGGGATTATGTGCAGTCAAACTTCACTGCTAATCACTACTTCAGCTCCACCTCAAATCATCAGGCACTAGATTCTCGTAAGGAATGGGTAGCCTAGAGCACTCCCATGTGCCAGTTCGCAATAGTGTTTGCACTCCTGTGGAGGATCTAATGCCGCTGCTGATCTGACAGAAAGTGGAGCTCTGCTCATTGGCAAGTCACCTCCTGCTGTGTAACTGGCCACAGATCGGTACCAGTTCACAGTCTAGGGGTTGAGAACCCCTGGTCTAGGGGTCATTATCCACAAACCTCTTTACAATTGGGCAATTACTAGCAGTGAGAAACAGTTGTTTCATCAATGAGGCAATAGTTCATCAACTGCCAAAGGAGAAGTACAGACAGAAGAAGCAGGAATTTAGGGGAGAGAGAGAATCCTGCACATTGGAGAGATCAAAGATGTGGGCTTGGAGAGCTGGAATCTGAGCTTGGTGTGGAAATAGGTAAAGGAGGTGAGGAAAATATCCCAATGCAAGAAAACAGCATCCATTAAGAGGCTGAGGTAAGAAATCTCAAAGCCTATGCACTGTATATTAAGTAGAACTGAGCAATAAAGCCAGAGGAAGAGGATGAGACCAGATCTCGAGGTCCTTGACTGACATGCTAAGGGGTTTTGATTATATAATGAAGCTATATAATGGAAGTTTCCCAAACTGGATTCTGTGAAATAGTAATCTCAGGGTATGCTCTTTGAATAAAGTGCTCTTCCTACCCTTGTGGAAACATAAAGTGCATATTGGTGTTTGCAGACTATGACTAACTTTGTTTAAGCCAGCATTTCAAATGTATTTATCCACAAAATGGATGTAGGGGAGAGTTATGAGAAATAAGAACATAAAGCACCTTAATAGTGAGTGGAACAACTTAGGATTTGTAATTTGTTAATAGGGAATCATTAGCTATTTTCTTAAAGCAGGAGGTAGTACTATTAAAGAGATATTTTAGCCTAGTACTAGTGTGTATATTAGAACAAGTATGTGTAAAATATTCATAAGATAGGACCCTTAAGGAGGGAGCCTCTGTTCTGGGTATGCATTCATTTGTTTTTTTAGCCTTTCATCCATCCATCAAATATTTATTAAGTGAATACTGTATGCTGTATGCTAAGCAAGGTAAATGAAATGGTGAAGAAGGGAGCAATAGTCCCTGCTCTCATGGAGTTTATAATCTAAAGGGAGAAGACAAATGTAGAATTACATGTCATGTGTACTTTAAAAAGAGAAAAAAGAAGAG
Source organism: Carlito syrichta (assembly GCF_000164805.1). NCBI lineage: Eukaryota > Metazoa > Chordata > Mammalia > Primates > Tarsiidae > Carlito > Carlito syrichta. Next base: position 38,033 of record NW_007233665.1, on the reverse strand, counting down.
TACCCTTCTACATTTTTGTTGAAAGAGCCCTTTCTTATTTCTTTGTAAATAGGCCATCAAGACGTATCCATTTTAATAATAGCAATATCACTAAACCTTGTCAAGATAATTTAACACTGCTGAGTTTTAATGTTCAAATGTGACTTTATTTGATCTTGGACCAGTTTAGCATTTTGGAAATAAACTTTAAAATATTAATTTGGAGAAAGGAAAGAAAGCATAAGAAGTAGAAATACAGAGAAGGAGTTTATTTTTGTTTTATTTGTTTAGTTTTTACTTTTTTTGGTATATATCAGGGGTCCCCAACTCCTGGGCCATGGGCTGGTATCAGTTCCTGTATGGTTCCTGTTAGGAACCAAGTCACACAGCATGAAGTGAGCAGTGGGTGAGCTAGTCAAGTTTCATCTGTATTTATAGCTGTTCCCTATTGCTCGTATTATTGTCTGAGCTCTGTCTTCTGTCAGATCAGTGGTGGCACTAGATTCTCATAGGAGCACAAACCCTATTGTGAACTGTGCATGTGAGGGATCTAGGTTATACACTTATTGTGAGAAGCGAATGCCTGGGGATCTAGGTGAAGCTAGAGCGATGATGCTATATATTTCATTATATATTACAATGTAATAATAATAAAGAGCAAAATAAATGTAATGTGCTTGAATCATCCCGAAATCACCCTCCCCCCCCCACTGTCTATGGAGAAATTGTCTTCCATGAAACCAGTCCTTGATGCCAAAAAGGTTGGGGACCGCTGCATTATATGCATAAAAGTGGACATATCATAAGTGAACAGCTTGATTAATTTTGACAAACTGAACACGCTTGTATAACCAAACAAACAAGAATGTTACCAGCTTCCCAAAAAGCACCTCTCAATTCACTTTCAGTTGCAATCCACACAAATAACAACTATTCTAACTTCTTTCAGTATACATTGTGTGTGTGTGTAGTTTATAATCGAAAGGGAGAAGACAAATGTAGAATTTGTGGTGCATACGTGCAATAATTCTTTTTTTTTGAGTCACAGTCTCACTCTGTCACCCAGGCTGGAGTGCAGTGGCACACTCTCGGTCACCCCAGCGACGACCTGCTGGGCTCTGGTGATACTTCAGCCTCAACCTTCAAAGTAGCTGGAACTACAGGCATGTGCTACCACGCCCAGTAATTTTTGATTTATTGTAGAGAGAGGTCCCACCAAGTTGCCTGGGCTGGTCTCGAACCCGCGGGCTCAGAGACCCGCCTTAGCTTCCCTAAGTGCTGGGATTACAGACTGAGCCACCGAGCTCGGCCAATAATTCTTTATATTAAAAGTTTTAAGGGATGTTCACAAGGCACACTTAGTTCTAAATATTTGGTTCTCAAACATGTTTACACATCGAAAGCACCTAAGACCTTTAAAAATGACTGACTTCTGAATTCCACCTAAAGAGATACTTGCTGTAATTGGTCTGAGGTGGGACCTAGGAATCAACATTTTAAAAGCTCTCCAGATGGTTCTAAAGTGCACCCAAGTTTGAAAATCGTTTCTGCAATGTGTTGAAGGTAAAGCCATAGATGTTTACATAATATTGGAACTAGCTTTATGCCCAGCTATCTGACTAATATGTGTAAACCTGGGCTTTCTGTGTCCAGATTTTAGGTTGTGGTTTGGCAGAAGAAGTAGATATTACATATGACTAATAACCCTCCCACAGTCTGTCACCTGGGCAGCAAATCATTTTTCAGTGCAGGGCTGTGTGGGAGGTAAATAAGTTTGCCTTGCTTTAGAACAGCCTCTGCTTAGAAGATGTTGGAATGCCATCAGGTAGGTGCTGGATTCTGAAACTGTCAGATTCATGTCAAAAGGCAATACATCTTGGGCATTGAGACTGGAGAGCAATGAGTCATTTGCTTGAGGACATTAGGAACCCTGGAAGCCTGCAGGGCCTCTTCTCATGGCCTAAGGAAACCTTCAGGGGTGACTAAGATATTTCAGACTTGGAAGAATACAGAGTTGAATTCTCAAGAATCTGGTTAAGTAGGAAGGACAGAAACATCTGAGTTCTGTGGAATTATTTTCATTTTAGCCTGAGGATTGGCTCAGCAGCAGTCTGATAAAAGTTGATGTATTTCATTTATTTTTCTTTTATCTTTTCCCAAACCTTTTCTGATTTTAGTAAAAATTGTAAAGTAATTTTATGTCACAAATAATCAATCACAATTCCAGAGTCTGAAAGAAATTCATTATGATTCAGTGAAAGGAGCATTTACCTTCCATGAAATGCAGTGGGCTTAGAAGTTCCATACCTAGGACTCCAAACCCTTTTCCAAAGTCTCCTAATGAATGTTTAGTTTACCATTCAGAAAAGCAGGTGCCACGCCTCCCTGGGATGTCTTGATACCATGGTAATATGTTGAATCTCAGCCATCCATGCACCTAAGATGTTTCTTCCTGTTCCCTGAAGATCATGTGTTTGTTCCTTGCCTTCGTGTATTTCCCATGAACAAATCATCTGTTTGCTTTTGGAAGATACAGTAGTTAGTGAGAGACAAGACCCCTGCTCTCATGGAGCTTGTATTTTAGTAGAGGAGAAAGAAGTAACATTAACTAATAAAAAATAACCATTTTGGATAAGATGGATGCTCTGAAGAACATAAAACAGAAGAACTGTGATGAGTGGAGGCAACATTAGAAGATCATTCTGCAGAGGTGGCTTGTGGCATGAGACATAACTGAAGACAAGAGGCCACTCGTGAACTCCTACAGCAATAGCACTCCAGGAGACAAACATGGCAGGTGTCAAAGCCTTAAGGTAGGAGTGGGCTTAGACATGATGGAGGATGGAAATGGAGCCCATTGTGTGTGGAGCACTGTGGGAAACAGGAAGATCAGTAGAAGTAGACTCAGAGAGGTAGACAGGGGTTGGAGTATGTAGGGCCGTGGTGGTCATAAAGAAGTTAGGTTTTATTCTCAGTTTAGCTAGAATCCTTTGGGTCCAACAGTTTGATTGACTTCACTTGATTTGATTTTAGCATATGATTAACCAGACTTTTTTTTTTTTTTTTAAAAAGCAGAATAAATTTATTTGTCTCAGAAGATCGGTCATTTGTAAATTTTCATTTCAATTACCTGTGAACTTGATGATTAGTACCATGGTATCAAAGGAAGGTATGTCATAGACATGTGTTTGAATTCTTGTCCTTTACCCTAGTAATAATTGAGCTTGTGATCTGTGGCAGTCATTACTTAAATTGAATTTGATTTGCTGAGAACTGAACTTCTTTGCAAACCTGTATTTTATAAAATTAGATTCTCTATTTACTGCAGATAAATATGGAAAGAAGTGCTTGTGTGAGACCTTCATTGGATTTTAGAATGATATTTGCTTTTAATTTGATGGCCTACTTTGACTTTTTCAAAATACCTGGGGATCACTGCGTGCCCTTTGGCAGAAAAAAAGGGAAGAAATAAAAGCATAGGTTAGATTTCTATCACTTTTAAATCCTGAAAGTCAGACATGATCCTTATTCAGTTACTCTAGAATGGGACACGTGTAACCTTTACATAGTGATTTATTTGAGATGATCAATCTTAAGGAAATGATTAAGTTTGTATTTATTTGTTTGGTGTTAAACCACAAATGCTGGTAGATTTTTCTCTGTTTTCTTTGCTGCCCCACAGAACTGGTTGGGCTTATATTTAGGCAGATGCATGCATTTAAATATTGGAGAGTCATATGCAGCATGAAGTGACTGATAAATGAGCAGCATTTACAATTGCAAAGTTATTGCACATGACAGCTTATTGGCATTAAACTGCTGCAAGGTAGAAGAAAAGGAGAAAAATTAGGCTGCTGCATTAGATTAAATTAATTTGAGAATCATTTGGACATTTTATTCCTCTGATAACAGTTTCTTGGAGGTCTCTAGCTGTGTTTGGCATCAGACTACATTCATACTGAAGGAAAACGTGCTTTAAGGTTCAAAGTTATACCAAACATTGGTGTCAGTCTATCGTGAGCACACGTGGAATGGATGCTTTATGGAGATAATTTCTGGTGGGAGGTGGAAACCGAAAAGGGGTACAGGGAAGAGCAGAGACTCAGACCTGCCTTGGCAAGCTGGGCAGGAGAAATCCCTTAGGTCATGGCACAGAACAGAAAAAGTCAGAGACTGCTTTGGAAAAAAAGTTGCTGGGCTGGGGGGTGGTAGATCCAGACAGCAGGGGATGGACTCCTCACCGGGATGCTGTCCAGTCTCATGGGAGGAGCATGGTGTACTCCTGCTCGCTCAGCCTTCAAGGCTCAGCTTAACGCCACTTTCTACAGAGGGACCATTCCTGACCATCTTACCAAAAATCTCTCCTTCCATTATTTTATATCATGGGACCTAGTTTTTTTGTCACAATTATTTGAAATTATAATTTTATTTATGTGTTTGTTTATTGTCTCTCCCTTACTAAATTAACCACAGTTTGCATTACAGCAGGGTAGTATTTTCTTTGTCAATGTCTCCCCAGCATTTAACTTTGCCTGGGAGGGAGTAGGCATATGTGGAATATTTGTTAAATGAATATATACAGCCTTCAGGGAAGCAATGTGAAAACTGCTGTGGACTGGGTCGCACTTCATGTAAAACAGACGGGAATGTGGCTGTGCTCAAGGTGCACTCAGACGTGAGAATATTCCCCACTCGAGTAGCCCAGCGCTGTCTCATAACTCTCCCTAATAATGTGTGAAATAGGCTGAGGAAAATAATAGTTTCAATTCCAGTGTTTAGGAGACAAACGAACTCTGTACAAGAAACTGCCTGGCTTGCAGGGCTAGATAATATGCAACTTAGATTTGAACTGCAGCCTCAGTCCCTGGCTTTGCTTTCATCTCGTCTCCTGACACTGCTTTCCTGATGCTTGGCATTCCCAGCACTTGCACACTGTTTGTTTCTCCCTGCATACATCAAGTACTGGGGAACTGTTCCTGAGTGCTAGAAAGTTTCTGCCTTCAAAGCAAATCTGAGCCTCTCCTCCCAATGCTGCTATAAAACATGCCCTATGCCCTGGAAGATTACAGGCTCTAGTTCCTGCTTCTCGCAATAAGACAGTTCAGCCTAGGGCTAGTTCCAAAGCAGGAATGCCTGAGTCTGAAGCTATTTTAAGCTTCCCTTGAGACAGAGATAGGCTTATATAACCTCAGACCAGTCATGATTTGCCCAGCTGACTGCAGAGCAGATTAAAGAAGATATAGCTAAGGTGTTTCTACAATAAACCACCCTCCCCAGGACCTTTGACAGGGGAGAAAACTTCTATGTACTGAGCACCTACCACTTGTCAAGCATTTTACATAATTATCCTATCTGAGGTGAACCAAGGTAACTGTGGGATCCAACCAAAGTCCTGAGTGAGGCTGTAGTTTAGAACCATGTTTATAGAGTTGCCCTGGTAACAGCATTGTGACTCAGGTCAAGGTGGGACCACTTTGTGGTCTGGTAATTTTCCAAACACTGAAAATAAGCTGGATTGTTTTCCATGTCCCTGATGGACAATGATGCCCAATAGAGTGTATAGGTTTTCAATATGGGTGACTAACCTGTATAAAGTTTAGTGAGCACACTAAGGCCAAAAGGCGATGATTCCCAAAGACATAGTCCACAGGCAGGACTACCTGTGCTGCCAAGGAAATGAACTGCAAATTAATTTCAAGCAAGGAAAGACTTTGGGTTACATTTACATCCTCTCCTCCTTCGATGTATGCCCTTCACGTATAAAGGTGCTGTGGCGTTTTTAACATTCCTTCCTGTAGACACTGGGTTGACAAAAAAATGATAAACAGAGGTAGTAAGAGTTGGCTGGTTCCTTTAGAAACAAGAGCATCTAGCATATAGTATTACTCAGAGATTCCAGAGAAAGTTCCCAAGCCACCTTTAAATTTTTTTCAACTGTAGATAGTGCTATCAAGAAGACAAAGCTTCTGTTATTTGATGAAAAGTTTCAGTGAAGGTGATTTTAAAATCCTTGGAAAGGGCCAGGTGCGGTGGCTCATGCCTGTAATCCCAGCACTTTGGCAGGCTGAGGCAGGAGGATTGCTTGAGTCCAGAAGTTCAAGATCAGCCTAGGCAACATAACAAGACCTCATCTCTACAAAAAATGAAAGTTAAAAAAAATTGACTGGGCATGGTGGCACATGCCAGCTACTCAGGAGGCTGAGGCAGAAGGATTGTCTGAGCCCAGGATGTTGAGGTTGCAGTGAACCAAGATCATATCACTGATCTCCAGTCTGGGCAACTGAGTGAGATCCTGACTCAAAACTATAAAAATTCCTTTGTCAGAAATCATGAGTGTAAGTTTATAGTTGTGGGAAAACCTAAGAATGTGTATGTGAAATCAAAATTTAATTCAGTTCTACTTTAGCACTAATAAAAAAATATCCCAACCTTTATCATATATGTCTAAGTATCTGTGAACATATGGCTCTTTGTTTTCATAACAATGTTTGCATTATGAGGAGTGGAGAAAGGCTGGGTGCAGTAATTCACACCTGTAATCTCAGTGCTGGTTAGACTGGGGATGGAGGATAACTTGAGCCCAGTAGTTTGAGACCAGCCCGGCAACATAATGAAACCTTGTCTTTATCAAAAAATTAGCTGGGCGTGGTGTTATGTGCTTATAGTCACAGCTACTCAGGAGGCTGAGGCAGAAGGAGCACCTAAGCCCAGGATGTTGATGCTGTGGTGAGCTGTGATCATCCTACTGCATTCCACCCTGGGTGACAGAGTGAGACCTAGACTCAAGAAGAAAAAAAAAAGATTGGAGTAAGCTAGAAGTTAGAGAAAAGTAAAGTCAGTATGGACAATGAAATGTATCTTTTTTATAAAGCAGAGTCCACAATCTCCAATATGCTAGTAGTAGGGAGAAACTCTCTGGGTATTTCATTACTTTCTATGCCTCAGAATATGCTGGACTCTCTGCACAAATTGACATGCTATGATCTCAGCCTTCAGTTGTCATCCACAGCTCATCACGTGACTAAAGACTCACTTCCTGGCCTGTCTTCAATGTCACTTTCTCAAGAGGTCTTCTGGTCAACCCATAGTACCCTCCTTCACTGTCATTTTCTGCCTTTTCATGCTATTTCTGTCTTCAGTCACATGTATAATAATGTATAATCCATATCAATTTGTTTACTTGTTTATAGGGCCCCTCCTTCATTTGGTTGCATCCCTCTTTTTTTTAAGTTGAGGTTTCACTCCGTTGCCCAGGCTGGAGTGCTATGGCATGCTCACGGCCACCCCAGCGTCCATCTGCTGGGCTCAGGCGATCCTCTCACCTCAGCCTTCCAAGTAGCCAGAACTACTACAGGTTTGCACTACCACACCTGGCTAATCTTTTGATTTATTGTAGAGATGAGGTCTCACCAAGTTACCCAGGCTGTTCTCGAACTCATGGGCTCAGGCAATCCCTTCACCTCAGCCTCTCAAAGTGCTGGAATTATCGGCTTGAACCACTGTGCCCAGCCAGTTGCATCCCCATTTTTATTTTACTGCATTCTTTATTTACTAACTTATCCTTTGCCTAGCACAGTGCCTATCATGTAAATTAAAATATTTGTCAAATAAATAAGTGAATGACAGAGTAAATGAATTAGTGTGACAGAGTGACTGCCTAGCACCCCTGCCTTTTTCTAAATATGTCAGCCCCCACATAACTTGCTTTGATCTTCACTTGCTCCAAAGGGCTTACTGTCTTAGTCTTGTGCCCTGAGCATAGACCCAAATCTCTTAGCCTTGTTTGGTTCCTTACTTCCTAGCCTTTGGCAGCTTCCACATGGTGATCCCTCCATAAAATACATCATCTGAGATACCTTGAGATACCTGCCATCTTCAGAGCCAACCAACAAAGGCAGATCTCTACTCTGCTGCCATATGGGCCATCCCACTGAGTCTGTTTTCCCTGAGAGAGGTCTTTTTCCTAGAGTGGCTGACATCATTGAGAAGCTTGTTCTTTAGGTGACATCTCACATTCTACCTGCAGAAGTGTAGCTTTTCCTACTTACTCAACTTTCTCATCATAGCTGAATATTCTAAATTCATATAAAAATGCTTTATCTTCTCATGGGAAAGTTTTCATTCTATTACATTATAACGTGCAATAGATTAGAAACCTGAGTATTAGTTCTGAGTTAGCCATTAGCTATGTGGCCTGATGCAGTTAATATAGAGTTGAGAACAGGAGCTCTAAAATAATACTGATTGGAATTACATTGCACCACCTACTAACTGTGTAAGCTTAGGAAAATTATCTAATCTTTACATGCCTCATCTAGGAAATGGGAATGGTAATAGTACTTAATGTAGTTGTTATGAGGATTAAATGAGATGTGTGTACAACTTAAAACAATGCCTTGCACATAATAGACATTATTTAAGCAATAACTCTTATTCGGATGATGATGATGACAACTAAACTATATCTGTGTATTTTCTGATCTCTATTTCTCATTTTTGAAGTAAAGTAGCTGTGTGAGATACGCTCTAAGGTCTCCTCCCAGTTTCAACGAGATTCAAGAGTGTGCAGCTCTGTTTCTAAGCACAGAATTCTAAGCCTGTAGAATAACTCTTTAACATGAGTACAGGCACAATCAGAACAGTTTGCTTCTGGTAAGCAAATCATTTCTACATTTGCTTCATGCTTAAAATAAGACCATTTCTGCTGAATAGAGATTCTCTCATCTCTGTCTTCTAAGGTTCTACAATTTAAAGTCTACCACAGTGCCGTGGTCTTCTGCTTCTCCCAATCCCTCTGGTTTCTCTCATCCCTGGATTACTTTTGCACCCTTTAATTCTATCCATCTTCTACATAATTGCCAGGATAAATGTTCAGAAATGTAAGTCTGACTATGTTACTACTGCTTGAAACCCCCAGTGGTGTCTTGCTTCAATGTGACATCTCAGCTCCTTGACATGGTATCCAGGGCCTTTAGTAACAACCATGTCTTCCTGTCCAACTCTGTAATTCACACACTGTACATCAGCAAATGTGATAGTGCTTGTGCTTCTCAGCAATCCAAACTACTCCAGGCCTCCATGCCTTTGCACATGCCTCATGCAGCCCCTCCCCTTTTCTTCAACTAGAGAATTTTTTCTTGTCCTTTAAAACTCACCTCAGATATTTTCTTATCAATAAAGTTTTCTCACTGTTAGGTGCCATGACCTGCGCAGCTGCCTTGAGGGTCCCGAGAGAGAGTGGTGAGAGATTAAGAAAGTCACAGACACAAAGACATAAAGAAAAACTGGGCCCAGGTGGGACACTCTCCTCTGATGGAGGTGAAGTGAACCCGAACTAGCTCAGCGTGTTTATTTTATAATCAAGCACAGAGGAAGTTGGGAGAGATTCAAGGTCTATGAGGGAGTTATAACGGAATTGTGTTTCTACCTAAATGGCAAGCTGTTTAGCGATTATCTTGTTGTTGCTAAGGCTTTATCTGTACTATTTGCACCCAGGTGCATGGACTCTGAGATGCTGTTCCATGTAGCAGGCTGCATCCCTTGCTCTTTGGCTAGGGTGCAGAGCAACCAAGTGGGACCTTGCCTTCGCTTTGGGCCTTGCCTTCGCTCCAGGTCTGCTGTTCAGACAGCACTCATCTGCTCCCCACAGTTAGGCTCCCTCTTGTTCATGTCCCTCTGTACCAAAACACCTTTGTCATTGTGCTAGAATGATGTAGGTACAGTGTTGTCCCCTTCTTTGAACTCCTTAGACATTCCTTCATGGTAAATGCAGATCCTAGTTTCTTTGTGTTCCAACACAATATCTGACATATTTTGAATAATCACTGAATATTGGACTATTTTGTGACTCTGTGAAAACTTGATGCTAATTTATATATGTGGCATAAAATTGTGATTTGCAGTCCCACCATAGCCATTCACAGGATAATTTTTGTTACATAGATTATATACTTCTGAAGGTAATATCAAAGAGAAATTACAGAAAATGTTTATGGCAATAGTGGCATTAAGAGAATAAGATATGCTGTTCATGCAGCATACTTGAAGGGTGGCATTCTTTGAAGCCTCATTAAGTCATAGTCATGCGAAGATCATTTAAAAACCATCCTCCATAAAGTAGGCCTCAACTCAGGCAGATCTGTCATGCTAAAGGAATAAGTATCTATTGGTATATTCCTAATAGAATCCAACAGCAAAAAAGCTAAATAAGCATGTGGAAATATAAGTAAGGAAGAAGATACTTTTTGAAGCATTCTATTATATTTTGATGAAGCAGTAAAAGTTAGCAGACCACACACACATACACACACACACACACACACACACACACACACACACACACACACACACCCTTTTAAAAATGCAGATTATTGCTATGCAATCTCAAAATATAGGTGGAACCATGTCACTCAAAATATAAGTATATTAAAGAGCGATGAAACTGTACTGATGACTGGTAATTTCATTTTTACTTTAAAAACAAGATTTGGAAAAATGTACAGAAATATTTCCAAAAAATAGCAAGATAATTCAGAAATTGCAAAATGCAAACTTAATTAATTAATTAATTTTTTGAGTTGGAGTCTCACTCTGTCATCCAGCTGGAGTGCAGTGGCACACTCATGGCCACTGCAGCCTTGACTGCTGGGCTCAGGTGATCCTTTAGCCTCAGGCTTCCAAGTAGTTGGAACTACAGGCATGCACCACCATGCCCAGCTAATTTTTTGATTTACTATAGCGATGAGTCTCACCAAGTTGCCCAGGCTGGTCTCAAACCTGTGGGCTCAGGCAGTCCTCTCACCTTGGCCTCCCAAAGTGCTGGGATTATAGGCATGAGCCACATGCCTGGCCCAAAATATATTTTTTTTAAAGTTTATAGAAAATAGACATATAATATTGTATATACAGATATGGTATATCTACAGAACATCAAAATAACAAAAATAGTTTAAAAATTAAAACATAGTAATTTAGTGCAGAAATCAAAGGGAAAAGAACATTTTGGTAGGAAAAAGTAACAACTAGTTTGTTCCTTACATATATCTCATATGGTTTTATGATTTCATAGCTTGACCAGAAATGGACCACAAATTTGACTTGAAACAGCTAGCATAAAGTAAGAAACATAGTTACATTGATTTAGAACTTCCCTGAGATAAAAGGAAGCCACTTTTAGCACAGGTGTTCCTCATATTAACTTCAGAGATTCTCATAAAGAGCAACTCTGTGCTTTCACATTCCTCCGACAAATGTCATAATGAATTTCTTAGAGATGTTTTCTGAAATAGTCATTAGCAAGGGCTGATAGCATGGCACTAAATTGCAGTTCACAAAAATTTGTAAGAGTCCAGCCAACGCAGCGTGAGTGTGCAGTACTCTAATGACAATATGCCTTAATTTCAATACTTAAGAGTATCTGGAGGAGTAAATGATCATTATTTTTGGAACATATTAGTTGGCATAGAATTATGTACTCTAATACTCAAAGTACAGACATTATATGGTATCATTCGAGGATCTGCTTCACAAAGGAGTTTTGGCTAATGTCCATTTTATCAAAGTGTATCACACAATGGCTAATGTCCATTTTATCAAAGTGTATCACACAAGATAGATTAAGCAGTGGCACAATAATGAACAATGTCAAGCTCTTAGTAGTTTAAAACAAGGTCTGTTTCTGGTTCATGCCATATGTCTATCATGGATTATCTGGGGACTCTGGTCCACATGTCCTCATTCTAGGATCCAGACATTTACATGGAGCATTGCCATAGAACAGATGGAAAAATGTGGCAAAGCACACACTGGTTCTCACAGATCCTGACCAAAAGTCATATAGTCATTCCTAATTTTAAGATGGAGTGGAAGGGTGTACCAATCATTGGCTGGAAGGAAAGAGAGAAGACAACTTGTGAAGATCACTAATGATTATTATACAGAGCTAAAGAGCCTGATTAAAAAGTCACCACTCTTCAAAAAGAAGATAGAACCAGGGAAAACACACACTAAAAGATAATATTTGTCTCTCTGAATACAGTGTGGGTTCCAACACAATAGAACATGGGTGAATGAGAAGCCAACAGTGTATGCTATAAAGCAGTAATTTTCATGTTGTGTTTTGTACAATTCAAGAAATCTGTACTATGTTTCACAAATTTTACCAAAAAGGAAACATAAATCTGACTATGGAAATATGCTTATAGCATTCTTCAGCAAGTTATATATCACAAAAGAAGAAAAAATACACTGTATCAGGGTTTTAAAACTCTAATGACATTACAATTATCTGACATGACAGGCACTCCAGTACATTAAGATAAAACTACAAGAGTCATCAGTGAATTTATCTTTATGGTAAAGGGGGAAGAGGGAAATTCCAAATCTTCTTCGACTTTCAGAAATCTGGGATTTCAGTCTGAATATTGTTACCCGAAGCAATTGATTTGAACACATAGTAAGGAAGAACCCACAATACTAAAATTCAACTCCATAAGATGTAACCATAATTTCTAATGTACGATCTTCTTTAAATTAGTCTCCTTCATTACATAAATTTTGTAAGGACAGTTTTGTTTTGTTTTTGAGTTGGAGTCTTACTCTGTCGCCCAGACTGGAGTGCAGTAGCCACTCCCGGCCACCGCAACCTCGACCTGCTGGGCTCCGGTGATCCTTCCGCCTCAGCCTTCCAAGTAGCTGGAATTACAGGCACGCGCTACCACGCCCGGCTAATTTTTGATTTTATTGTAGAGATGAGGTCTCGCCAAGTTGCCCAGGCAGGTCTTGAACCCGCGGGCTCAGGCAATCCACTCACCTCAACCTCCCAAAGGTACGGGATTACAGGCTGAGCCACAAAGCCCGGCAGGACAGTTTTTTAAGGTAACAGAAAACAGGATAATTACAGCTATAAATTTCCACCTGAATTCCCATGTCAGACAAGGGAGTATAGTTGGTATTTTTGTGAACATTTTTGGTCTCCAACTTCATCTTAACTTTTAGAATTAGGTACTTGAATTTAATCTTTTTTTTGTAACTGCTGTTAACAAATGACCATGCACTCTATAGAGGAAAGAAAAGGAGAAAACTTTATTTTTAGAGACACAATCTGCAAATAAGGCAACATAGCCTCCAGGAAAACTGAAAGCACAGATTTGAAGAGGGCAGAAGGAAAGTTGGGTTTTGTCTTTCAAGGTCTGCCTTATATGCGTATTTAGCAGGTTGGGGGAAATATATAAATATATTCATGAGGGAAGTCAAGTGCCTGTGAAGTGGGTAAATGTATATGTAACATACATTCTGTGTTCATTTTAGTGTGAAGTTTTAACATTAAAATGAAGTAGAATTTGATGCTTTATGTCAAAAAGTTGAACTATAGGGCACAAAGATATTTTGTGTGCAATCTCTGTAAACCAACTAAGACCAGCTTGAGGTCTGTGGTTGTTTATCTGCAAAGACTGTTTACAAGGATGGTCTCATCTCCTGATATCCAGTGGTCCAACTGGAACTGCTGATGGGACAGCTCGTTGGGGATGGGGGGAGTTCCGTTAACTGATGTGCAACAGGGTCCATTGGAAAATTCCTGTTGTGGTTGTTTTGACATTTTTTAAGGCTAATTTTTGCTGAATTACAGGACAGAAGACCTTATGGCAGATAGTAAAACAAGGATATACAACCAACCCCTCTCCCTTCTATAGCTGCTTGGTTCTGTTTCTGGTGTACCTCAATTTACCTGCAGGGAGTCCATTTTGTCTGTCAGCTGGAGATATATTTTAACACTGTCTTAGCATCTTTTTTCTCCCACCTACCTATGAAGAATTTCTTTCACAAGTAGCTACTAATTGGTAACATCTATATGCCCAAAGCTATTGGCTTAATGCAGGGATTCTCAACTTTAGCACTATTTCCATTTAGGGCTAGATAATTATTTGAGGAGGGAGCGGTTTGGACTGTCTTGTGCATTGTAGGATGTTTAGCAACATCCCTGGCCTCTACCCATTGAACGCCAGAAGCACCGCCTTCCTAGTTGTGACAACCAAAAACATCTCTAGACATTTCCAAATGTTAACTGGGTACATGATTGCTCCTGACTGAGCACTACATGCTTCATTTAATCAGAATCCACCCCTGGGGCTACATGTTCTGTAAGTGTCCCCTGAATATCATGGACTTCATTGTGCACAACTGGTCCAGTTACTATGGCTGCATAACAGATTACCTCAAAACTTCATGGCTTAAAACAATCCCTTATTATGCTCATGGAATCTGTGAGTCAAGAATTCTGATAGGGGAACAGCAGGAATGGCTTCTGTCTACTCCATGGTGTCTAAGCCTCTGCTGGAATATTTGAAGACTTATAGTGACATTTTCTGAAGGCTTCCCACTAACACATTTAGTGTTGATGCTTGCCGTTGGCTGGGAGGACTATAACAGCTGAAGCTGTGGCTGGAACATGTACCTGTGACCTTTTCATGAGAATTCTTGACTTCCTTACAAAACGTGCCTATGTTTTACTGTAATTTTAAAAACTTCAAAAAATAAATAAATAAATTAGTTCCAAAGCTGAACTGGGAGCTTTGCAGTTTCATAGATTAAAACAGCCATGTTATAAGTTCCTTTTTACATATTTTAGCATGATATGTAAATAAATACAAAGGTGGTGATAATACTACTTGGTAATTTGGACCAAGAAAATCAAAGTGTTCAGCTGAATTTTTAAGACTCCATCAAGTTAGTTTAACAAATATAATGGCATCTTGCTGATCATGTGAAAGCAACAGCAGAGAACATCCCATAAATAATAACTCATATGAAAACTGTTGCCAGAAGGTATTCAAGGAGTCAATGCATCCTATACAGACAATACAAGGGTGGTAATTATTCAAAGTCAAGGCATCCTGGGAAAAAGGAGATGGGGCCCAGAAATAACCTCTGGAATGTCTCCATAGAGCCCAGTTTAATAACTAGTAATTAGAGTGAAAAGCAGCAAACTAGGAATCAGAACTGAGTTAGGAGTCCTGAGTCTTGGTCTGGCCAATTGTGTGATTTTTCACAAGCCACTTAGTTTTTTGGAGTCTCAGTTTCTTACTTTGTAAGTTGAGAAAGTTGGTATAAGTGGTCTCAGAAATCTTTCTCGAGAACTTCTGTAATTCCTTGACAGTTTTAGGGAAATTCCCAGAAATATTCACATGAGCATTTTCAGTTACTTCCTGTTAATCCTGTTACCCCTCCCCTTGCCCCAAGTGCTTGATATGGTCAGGTGTGTATCAAATCCCTTGCTTTTAAAGAGTTCTGGAAATCTATTTGAGTCTTGTTTTCAAGGAAATTATAGGTTTACTTTTTCAAAAAGAGAGATCTTCCAACAGAGTTATAGCCCCTGTATTCTTTGACATATAGCCATCCAGTACATGCTTTTTTTACTTTTGTTACATTTATATGTATCTATAAATAATATATAACCTTATTTTGTGAGTTTTAAAACTTGTAAATAAGTAGTAAGTTATATATTGGCTTCCTGAAACTCACAGGTCTGTCTTTATAGTGAATTAAATTAAACAGATTCAATTTCCCTCAAAGCATAGTTAAACTAGATCCCTTTTCTCCTCATTCATTTTCCCCCAGCATTCAAGTCTCTTTACTAAAGCCAAGAGAATTTAATGAAAGTTGACCTTGCCATCAACAGG